>NW_026125342.1:22500-167218 GCF_943737965.1 Phodopus roborovskii | reverse complement strand
ATGAGGCAAGGAAGTGGATTGATGGTTACTACAGACTGGTGAAGAGGAACCAGAAAGATTTTGAGTTTGGGAAGGAGGAAGATTTTGGAGTGAGATGATGGTAGTGTTGACACTCTGAGAAATATTTAATGCCATTCAATTGTATACTTGAAAATGTCATATTTTATGTAAGTAGTATCTTAATGATTAGTGTCTATTTTATACACTGAGTTCCTAACTCTCTCCAAGCTCAAAGGGATTATTTTTGAACTTTGAGGTTTTGTATTAATAATCCTGCCACCACTAACACCATCACCAGGAGTTTTCTGCCCATATATCTTCTTCCTGGTTCATAAAACATGGCAACCTATCCTGGGGTGCCCTTTTCATGTCGCTCCTGAATGGGAAGAATGCTAGAGGTAAAAGCACTAGGTCAGAAAGGTCCAATTTCTTAGGTCAGAACTCCAAGCTTCTTAATGCGGTTTAAGTTTCTGTAGTTCCTGTTGGCTCCAGATCATTTCTGAATCTCCTCTCCGTGCTTATTTAGATATGTCTTTGTTGGCAAAAAGAATTACTGTCCAATGGGATTATTTCCTGTACGTATATATTTTCATACAAGACATCATGGATTATGTATAGGGATAATATTTCTTAAATGTCAAAAATTGCTAACTAGTTTCAATATTCCTTAACATTTCTCATAACCTAATCATGCTTCCTGGGCAGATTCTTGTTCTAATAACTTTTTGTCAATCAAAACCTGCATAAATAACCAACCGCTTCATTATTCTGGTTATTAACCTTCCAGCACAAAGAGCCCAAGATGGCTTATAGGAGAGGAGACTGGCTCCAGTGAAAGGCCAGGATTAACAAGCCTAAGAATACATTAATTCCAAGAGCCCATTGATACTTAGAGTCTGGAAACAATACCAGTAATAACAGACCAGGGCAGTAATCTAATAAGCTAATAGTTTCTAATCCTTAGATCCATGTTGAATTTCTATGTTTTTCATTTCTTTTGTGTGTGTGTGTGTGTGTGTGTGTGTGTGTGTGTGTGTGTGTGTGTAAGCTGCTCAAAAGACACCACATGATTTGTGTGGTTCCAAGGGGTTTGTGACAGTTATTATGAATATAAAAAGTTTTTATTCTAGCAATAATGTTTATAATAGGTAAATATCTGGTCACAGAACACGGATTTTATTCCTAGAAAAAAACATGCACAGTTCAACAGAAAATGAGGGTAATGTTAATCTGAGACAACTTATATACATTATATGCATGCCATGTGACAACACGGTGGCTCAATAAAAATAGCCCCCATAGGCTTATAGGGAATAGCACTATTGGGAGGTGTGACCTTGTTTGAGTAGGTGTGGTTTTTGTTGGAGGAAGTGCATCACTAGGAGGTGGGTTTTGAAGCCCTCACACACTCACGTCAGGTCTAGTGTGACGCTCACTTCCTGCTGCCTGATCATCTGAATGGAGAACTGCTAGCTAGCTCCTTCTCAAGCACATGTCTCCTTGCACACTTTCATGATTTCACTGTGACAATAATGGACTAAACTTTAGAGAATAAGCCAGGCCCCACTTGTATTGTGTAAGCAACAGAATATAAAAATACAGTCCTTTATTTTTTAAATTTCTTTCTTTGTTTCATCAGATTCCAGAAAGACCCATATTTCCTTTCTCCCTAACAAAGTGAGACTTTAACCCCTGTACCTGGTGTGAGATCTTAGGAAAATGTAAATGAAATTCTTTTCTTCACTGAAGGGGAGGACTTGCTCTTAGTCACATAACCAGAAAAGGATGTTCTCAGATATAGGATATCAAGCCTGAGAAAAAGGTGTACACCAAACCAAGAAGTAAATGGGCATTCTGCAGTAGGTCCAACCACCATTTACAAAATGAGAAAAGCTACCAGTTACCCTCACCTCGTACTGAAGAAAGGAGCCTTCACCAATGAGCTATATCAGTATCAACTTGTATCGAGTAAGATCACATTGAAATCCAAACAACTGAACCAGTCACATGAAGAGGCTGCAGGAAATGTCCATTTCACACAGTATAAAGACAACATGAAAAGGTACCACAGAGAAAAGTAAAACGGAGCATCGAAGGACAATGAATATGGTGGCAGATGAAAAAGCAAATACTCTTAGGTGGGGACACTTAGACCAGATAAGATTGTGACGAACTGGAAGACTCTCCTGCCAAATCCACTACCATCACCCACCCACCTTAACCTCTAGTCCGATGTTGGGGAATACTACTTGATCTGGTACTGAGTATCCACCCCTAATACAGGGAAGCCTTTGTGTGAACAGAAAAGGTTGATCATAAAAAGGGAAAGAAACCAGTCAGACTAGCCAAGCTTTACTTCAGCTAGACACCATAAAAGAAAAAAGAAAAAAAAAAAAAACCAAAACCAAAAAACAAAAACAAAAACTTGCAACCCCTTGGACTTCTGGGAGCCCACTCACCAACTTTCTTCCCCCAGGGGTGATTCCACAGGGAAGAGGAGTGAAGGCCAGAATCTGAATTCTCACTTTACCCCACCCCCCACCTGTGGGGGTATTCCTGTTTGTTTTTTAAAATTAAATTTTTACTAAAAAAAGCAATCTTATTTTTACACCATCATCTCTATTCCCTCTCCCCTTCCACCCTCTCACGGCCTCTACTACCAACCCCCATCCATCCCCCAGAGAGGGGGGCCTTCTATGGGGGATCATCAAAGTCTGACACATCATTTGGGGCAGGACCTAGGGCCTTTCTTGTGTCTCAAGGCTGAGATTCCCCTCCATGGGGAATGGAGGCTCCCAAAGACCATTTGTGCACTAGGGATAAATACTTGTTCCCACTGCCAGAGGTCCCATAGACTGCCTAGGCCACCCAGCTGATACCCCCATTCCATCCTATGGTGATTACCCGGTTTTCAGACTGGGGTCCATGAGCTCCCACTTGCTCAGGTCAGCAGTTTCTATGGGTTTCTCCAGCCTGGTCTTGGCCCCTTTTGCTCATCACTCCTCCCCTCTACAACTGGATTCCAGGGTTCAGCTTAGTGTTCAGATGTGGGTGTCTGCTTCTGCTTGCCCGCAGCTACTGGATGAAAGCTCTAGGATGGCATTTAAGGTAGTCATCAATCTCATAATAGGGGAAGGGGTAATCCTGTTGTAAGAGTAGGATAGGAAGCTAACAGGGACTATTTCAGTTGCACACTGGAAGTCATCAGGGAGAGCTTTTGCCTCATCAAGCAAGTAATGATACATACAGGTGACTAAGCTTCCATCCCTACCCAGCAATAATGAGTGCTCACTCCCAAGTGCCAAGGAAAGTCTAGTAAGGACCCTGAGCTTTCATCACAACCCCAATACAATGAAGCAAAACCTTTTCTTCCCCCTATTGGTGATACCAGAAAAGGTCCACTAACACAACTGATCACATGCTACACCATGAGCCAAGACATATCAATTCAATGAGAGAGAGAAAATCAACAGATATCATTACTGAAATAACCTAGATGTTAAATAAGAAATTTATTGTTTTTCCAAAGAGACTTTAATCTGGTCATCCTGAAATGTTTCAACGTGTATGCCCAAACAAAATAAAAAATATTAGAATGTCGAAGAAAAGAAACACCAGATACAGAAGAATCAAATTGAAAAGTTGAAACTGAAAATTATAACAATCAAAATAAAATGCCCACTGCATGGGCTCCCAACAGAATAAAAGACAGGGAAAATTAATGAAGTTGAAAATACAAAGCACAATATATTTTCCGATAGCAGTAGAGAGAAACAGATGTGAGAAGAAAATAAAAAAAGAGCATAAGGAACTATTGTGACATATAAGAAGATTCACCTGAGTGCCACTCAGGTGAATAGAGGTTAGGTGGGGATGAAAAGGCATTCAAAGTTCCAACAGCTGAAAACTCATTCTCCTTTTCAAAAGTTGAACAAACTCCTGAACAGAATTAACTCCCAGAGAAATCCATGCCAAGAATTACTGTCAAATTCTGAGCCCAGAAGATAGAAGTTGGGGGAAGTATAGGGGAGGAGGGGGAGAGGAGAAATCATCTTGAGAGCAATGCAGAAGTAGGACTCCAAAAGGGAAAATGGTAAATTATAGGGGTTCTCATCACAAAACACGGACAGCAGCACATTTTTTTTTTTTTTTTTTTTTAGGTAAAAGGGAAGAATTGTCACTCCAGATGTGTATATTCCGCAAATATACCCTTCTGACATGGAGAAATTGAGAAATTCTCAGATGAAGGACTACAAGAATTCATTGTCATCTATTCTAAATGGCTAAAGTGGACTCTAAGCAGGAAGAAAAGGATAAAGAGTTGAATTTTAAAGTATCAGGAAGGCATAAAAAAAGAGCACAACTATTGACAAAGCTACTTGCCACCTTGTCCTGAGTTTTGTAAGTTATATGTGACAGACAAAATATGGAAAAAATTAACATCAAGAGCTGAAAAAAAATCCCCAAACCTTAAACTGAAACAATCTACGAGAGAAATAAACTACTATAGTCAGAGTAACTGGGTGTGTATGCATGCATGTGTGCATGCGTGCATGAGGTGCATAGACGGAGAATCAGATAAATAACTTGCAGGAGCAGGAGTCAGTTCACTATTTGTACTATGTGTATCCTGGGAATTGAACTCAGATCACTAAGCTTGGTTGCATGTACCTTAGCCAGCTGAACCATCCAGGCTAGCCCCCAGTATACATTATTATCTTATATTGTGGTGTCTGCTCAGTGTTAAATAAAGCACATCCACAAGTCCGCCCATCTATGTTCTTCTAGCGTAAGACACTGTTACTTCAGATTATCCCATCTTTGACCCTCAGTAACTTTTGGGTTGGTGACCTACAACTACATGAACTCTTAGCAAAGCCCTCTTCAAACAATGGTTCCTTTTACAATGTCAATATACTTCTCTCTATTATCACTAAAACTGAAGAGAGTAACACACACCCCTGTCTCTACTTCCGTATTACCAACTGAACACGTAGCACCATGTTTTCCTAGCCTTGGTCTATTTAAACCGTATCTTGAAAAGTATTTTCTAATTTCAAAAATGTCCCAAATTGATTCAATTTCTATCTTGCTTGCTAACCACCTTCTCCTTCTTCAATGAACCTTTCCCCTCTTTCTTAGCCACTGGCCCATTTTTCTGCTTCTGCTTACTCACTGTTCTTAAATCTCATTGACTGGTTTCCTTCATGTATACACCATCAAATGCAGAAATTCTATTCTATAATTAGAACATATCCAGTTACATAAAATGATCTCTTCCTCTTCAGTAGTTTCAGGATCAATATATATGCTAGTGATCTCCACATCTCTATTTCTTAACGATTCAAGAAAGTAGCATGACATGAGATCCCATAGTGGTAGGAGTACAGATTACAGTATACAGACATACATGGCAAAATAGATTTTATGGAAATGCACATAAGACAATTCTCTAATCATATCAACCGTCAATTTGTCAGATCAATTTCAAATAAAAATGTTTCTTTACTTTAAATTTAAAATGCTGGTGTTCAAAGTTTACATATCCTGTTTAGAGAGCATCATCATAAATTATTAAATAAACTCACATCATAAAGTATTAATAGCTTCATTGGAAAGAAACATGAAACTCACTTTAGTGGGAGAATAATATCTGCATGGTTACATTCCTGACTTGATTACTCTTTGATATAAATAAAAAATGATGTACGGTATAATACAAATGAATTAATGTCAGAGTACACACACACACACATACACACACACATATAATGAAGAAAAATCATACCCAATAAAATTAAGAATATCATCAAAATAAATTTTTCCCTCTACCATCAGAAAGATCAAAGTGATGTTAGATTTTCTAACATCCAATGACTAGTTCTCTAGTATAGTATCATTGCAAAATTGTTTTAAAAGACTTAAAAGCAATAAGAAAGATGTGAAATAACTCAAAATAAAGCATATGGTCAGTTCATATGAACACCATAAAGATTTTCATCACTACAATTACTTCACTGTCAACACTTAAAGATCAGGCAGCTCACCTGGACCTTTCCATCAGTCTGTGTGATGCTCTAGAATATGAACGGGTACAGAGGGCTGGGCTAAGTTTTCAAGCTCCAGAACATCACACAAAATTATTAGCTGTCAGCACTGAACAAGTCATGGCAACAACTAAGAGAAGCACTCCTAATAAAAGTAGTTGTGCTTTTAAACACTGCAAACAACATTGCAGTTTGGAGCACAAGGCAAATTGTTCCAAAGGGGCATGTTTATAAATGATCTACCCAAAATGGGCTAGGTGTTAACAACTAACACTCTCTTAGAATACACCAAGTCTCAAAGAAAGTGGGTACTCTGGGCATCCTTGGGCTGGCACACCGTGAACACTACATTTCAAATGAACAGTTTCATATAAGGGACGTGGATGGAGGCGTATTCCGACTGCACATGGGGGAGTAAGGTGGCTTGGTATCATTGCTGGGTTTCTTCCCTGAGTGAAAAAGTGGAATCACTATCAGTTCAACTGCCATGAAATATTCTCTTTATTAAGTAGCAGGAGTAAATGATAACTTAGGTTAGAACATGCATTTCCTAAAATATAGAAAATCCTGCAATTGCATGCCCAATGTTGACAATTCATAAAAGATCAACAAAAATGAAATGCAAGGCCACTGGTGGCCTGCTACTAAGTGACAGGTAACCTTTCCTCCTAAGGAATTGTTCTGGGATGTGTTTACTTAGTTAAAAAAAAATATTTAGATTACAAAAATTAAAACAAATAAAAGCAACACTTCATAATTTAGTTGTCATTGCTCTACAAAATTACTTATAACTGTAGCCATAAAATGATAATAATTTGCCAGATGTGCAGCTGCAAAGCTAAGAAAAGCACTGGTCAGTACAGTACAAAATATGGATCCACTACTCCCCTACTGTCAGCAGAACTGAATTGCAATAAAATAGTTTTATTTCTCCAATAAGGCATGAGACTATGCAACGAGTTCTGTTATAACATTTCTTTAGAATACACAAATTTTGACTATGATACATGCATAATGTGAGCACCACAGTGGCAGCCACAAGGTACAGGTGCAAAACTGGCAAGATACAATACCTGTGCCCTGTGCCTCAAGTCTTACATAAACATTAGCTCTCACTGTGAAAGCACATGCATGTGCCTCTCATGTACATGTGCACACACACACACACACACACACACACACACACACTGCATTATAGCTTTCTACACTTCCATTAACCTTCCCTCTACCATCTGAGAATAACCTATATTTTATGTTTTGCGTAATCCTTTCAATATTCTGAAATAGGATGCTTTACACCTATTTATTGTAGCATTTAATATACAAAACTGCCCTGCCAATTTTATTAAGTTTATTTTTCAGTTTTTAAATGCTTTACTAATAGTTTTTAAGCGTTGTGTCCCCAAACTCATTTTCCCATATATCTTGTATTGTCTTACCACATAATTTTGTAATATGGTGATTTTTTCAGAAATTCCTGTGTGTGTGTGTGTGTTGTGTTTATAGCAAGCATAATTTAGTGTAAAACAATAAAATTTAAGTACATCTATCCTATTGACATGTGGGACTAAAACACTTATAAATATCAAATTGCATAATTTTTTGGATATAGACATATTATTTAGCCTATATTAATCTAAAATTTTTTGATCTTCCAAGTAATGAGATTCAGGTATGACTATCACAGCCAGCCTAATAATGTTTTATGTGTCTATTTCCCTTCAGAACATTACTATTTTAAATGGATCTTCACAAAAATTTAGGAGCAAAACAATTTATCCATGTGTGCAAACTAGAAGAGAACACATACCTAAGTAACTTTGTTTAACACAATTGCTTTTCCCATTCACTATTGTATTGACTATGCCTGCTCTGTTGACTACCAAGACCTTTTCGGATGTGAAGTAAAGGTCTGAAATGAATAAGGGTTCTACTAAATAAAAAATGGGATTTTTCCTTAAAGTACCTGAAGTTAAGTTTCTCTGGTATATGAAAAAATAAGTACCATCTACAACTGTATTAATAACGTCTATAATATGCACATTGAAGCAGTAAGTCTATATGACAACAACTACTGTGGAGATTTGGGTGATAGGACATGGGTAGCCCTCACAGGCATGAATGTGAAGAAAGGACGGCGTATTAGAGTGAGCAAGGCGTATCTGTAGAGATCCTGGGAAAGTGAGGGAAACTGGCAAGTGACACCAGCCTCAGACAGTGTCCATGTCACCTTACTCACATCCAAAGCTCCTGAGTGAATGTTCTCACAATCAAGCACAGTTGTTCTAGGGATGAGAAAATACAAAGTGGTTCCCACTAAGCCTGTGTCAGGGAAGGACTCAGATGTTAGCCTGTGGAGATCTGAATGCAAATGGCCCACACAGGCTCACAACTGAATGGTTTTGCAGGTGGTGGACTGTTCAGGAAGATTAGGAGGTGTGGGTCTTGGTAGGTCACAGCGGGTGTGCTCTGAGGTCTCTGACACCTTCTCTAACTTACATGTAAGATGATGCCCTACCTGCTCACTGCTGTACTCCCCACCATGTCGCTCAGGGACTCAGCCTCTAAACTGTAAATAAGACCCTAATTAAATGGTCCTTATATAAAAAAATAGGATTTTTCATTGTTTTGTAATATGTCATTCAAGATAAAAAGATAAAAATTAGACATTAAGGGTTGAAAAGAAAATGCAATCCAAAAAGCTCTTTTCACAAATGAAAAATACAGTTCCTCATAGGTTTTTCATTTTTCCTGAAAAAAAAAAAAAAAGAAAAAAAAAGAAAAAATTTCATTGGAGGCAAAAGGGAATTCAGGAAAATCCCTTTCAGATCTGACAATACTTCATTGAGTTCATGGCTCTTCTCACATAAAGCTTCACAGTTCTAGACAGGTTTCTCAGTTCCATTTTGCCTATCAAAGTACACTTCAACAGTAGTAATCTGTCTACACTGGGTAACATTTCCTTGATGTAAAAAGAAAGGAAAAATAAAAAGGTACTTGATAAGGGCTCCCATGATGGTGGATAAGTTAGTTGTTGGGATCTCACTATCTGGGAAGGGCATTTATAGTAGCCTTTCCACGGATGCTCAAATTGTTAGTTGGTGGCAGCCTTGTAGGTCTCTAGATTTTTCTTTAGGGTTCAGTGATGGGAGATGTCATTCTGTATATGTTTCTCATACTGGTTAATGAATAAAGCACTGCTAACCAATAGGGAAAGAAGATAGGAGGGACTAGGAGACAAGGAGGAAAGAGGAAGTAGGAAGGAGGAGTCAAGATGGAGAGTCTGAGGAAGCCAGAATCGCCAACGCCTCTCCCCTGGTAAGACCATGTGGAAATACATAGAAATGGGTTAATAATTAAGACAGAGCTAGCCGATAAGAAACTAGTAACTGGACAACAGCATTGCATCAAATACAGAGTCTCTGTGTGTTAATTGGGGCTAAAGCGGGCTGCAGGACAAGACCGCCGGCCAGAGGAAAAACCCTACTCCTTTACAGTTCAGTTTTCTTCCAAACCAATAATGGCCTCCTCTTTTTATGTTCTCTCTCTCTCTCTCTCTCTCTCTCCCCCCCTCTCTCTCTCTCCTCCTCTCTCTCTCCCCCTCTCTCTATCTCTCTCTCTCTGTCTTCTATTCCTACCCTGACTCAATCTTCCTAGTCGCACATGTTTCCTCTCCTCTTCTTCTCTTTCTCCCACTTTCTCTTATCCACCATCATGGAGCCCTCATCTAGTACCTGGTGGAAACAAAAGCAAACACCCATAAGTAAACACTGAGTCAAACTAGAATCCAGATGCAGAGGGAGAGGACAAGACCAGGTTGCAGAAACACATAGAGACAGCTGACCTGAACAAGGAGGAGCTTGAACGGGCCCCCAGACTGATAGCTGGGAATCCAGCACAGGCCCCCTTGAATATGGGTCTCCAGCTAGAAGGACTGAGCAGTCTAAGGGACCCCAGACAGTGGAACCAGGATGTATTCCTGGTGCACAAAAGGACCCTTGCAGACACATCCCCCATGGAGGGATACTGCTTTAACCAGAGACAGAAGAGGAGTCCTAGTCCCTACTTCGAATGACTTGATAGGATTTACATGACCCCCACCTGGATAGCATTGCCCTACATGCGGAATTGGGTGGGGGATGGGAGGGGAGGGTGGTCAGGGTGCATGTGAGAGGGCAGAGAGGGTAAGAGAGAGAGGGAGGGAGGGAGAGGGAACTGGGGATCGACATAAAAATAAAAAAAAATATAAAAGAAAACCCTATTTTTCAGAAGGCAAAAGGTATAAAAATTATTATGAAATGCAAAATAGTAGTCCCTACTTACATAGGGAGCAGAGTTTGTATTTCTGGAGCTGTTTTGATAGTATGGGTATACACCTAAAGCTTTAGGAAGACAGGTGAAAGGCACTGGTTTAAACTGCATGAAAGCGACTGTCATCATTGAAATATTATTTTTAGAGAATTAAACGGGAAAGCTTTTTTAAAACTTATTTTGTTGATATTTCAATCCTCTGGAACACAATGTATATATTTGGAAAGTAAAGTATAAAAAATGCTCAAGTATTTCTTTCTCAAAAGATGTCTAGAGTAAAATTAATTACAGCTACATATTAATTTCTCAAAATTTCCTATATAAGTTTATGTACAAAATAGGATACTTTCCATATATACAGGCAGACATTTGCATAATATAAAGGTGGTGATATAAATAAATGCAGAAAAAATTTGATAAAATTTAGTATCTTTATAAACCCTTATCAAATCTAGCATAGAACCAATGTCTTGTAAGGCCAAACATGGAAAGTTCATAACTAACGCTTAACACCAAAAAGTTGAAAGATTTTCCTCTAAGACCAGGGAACGCAAGGATGCTCACTCCCAGTACTCTAACACAGTATGGTGTAAGTTCCAATCAAAGCAACTAGACAAGAAAGAAAGGAAGGAAGGAAGGACTTCCAAACAGTGAAAGAAGTAAAATTATCTATGGCATGATCTTATAGATATAACCTAAAGGCTACAACAAACACACACACACACACACGCACACGCACGCACGCACGCACGCACACACACGCACGCACGTACGCACGCACGCACGCACGCACACACACACACACACACCCTATCAAAATTCCAACATTATTCTTAGAAAAGGAAACTTAAAATTTGCGTGAGCTACAAAGGAACTCAAACAGCAAAAAAGAAATGTGTAAAAAATAAAAAATTAACAAAACTGGAGCTATCAATCTATCCCACTTCCAAATCATTACCAAGTTATAAACCCAGAACTGTGAGGCACTGACATAAAAAGACTCAATGGCTTGGAGATTTAAGTCTAAGACATGAACCTATAATACTAGATGCAGATTACTGAACATGATTCCAAAAGCAGTTAGCAAAAAAGAAAAATCACAAATCAGACTGTATCAACTCAAACCCCTTTTATAGGAAACAATGAAGATGAACACTACAGACTTCAAGGAGATTCTATGGAACAACCATATAGTAAGAGCTTATAAAGAACTCAAAAGCAAGAAGACAGAAAGATAGGCAAAGAGACATTTCTCCATAGAGGAACCACAAATGGACCTCAGATACGTGAAAAAAAAAAAAAATGCTCTGCATCAGTAAGCATTAGAGAAATGCTAATTAAAAGCACAGTGCAGTACCTGCTCACATCTGTTAGAGTGGCCTCTATCCAAAAGAATGGAGGAGGCAGACAAGCATATAATTCTAGCATATAGGCAGCTGAGGGAGGAGGACTTGAATTTGAAGACAGTCTAGCAAACATACTAAGTTCAAAGCTAGCCTAGGCTACATGGTGAGACCTTGTCTAAAAATTAATATTAAATAAAGGATGAAAGATGCCAAGGACTAATGATGTGTGGAAAAGGTTACCTTGTGAACTGCTCTGGGAATGTAAATTATTAATACAGCTATTAGAGCAAGCAGTATGGAAGTTCTTCAAAAGCTAAAAAGGGAATTAATGTATTATCTAGAAATCCCCTTTGTGTACACATAAAACTTCTCAAATCAGACTGCTTAAGAAATAAGACCTGCACTCTCATGTTCAGCATAGACTCATTTACCATAGATAAAATATGGAAGCAGCCCATTGTCCATCAGATGATTACAGAAAGAAAATGTGGTCAATATTCCATGAGAATAGTAGTCACCCTCAAGAAGAAAATTCTGATGTCTGCAACATGGATAGACCTAGATGGCATCATACCACATAAAATAAGCAAGGCATGCACCCACACATATGTACACACACACACGTACACACACACACACACACACACACACACACACACACACACACACACACATCACTGCCATAAAACTCATAGAAGAGACTAAAATGGAGGTTACCATGAACTGGAGCAAAGGCTGATAATCAGTAAAACAAGATTACCTTTAGAGATCTATTGAGAAACATAATAAATAGCTCACGGTGCTTCAGAATTCCTAAGAGATTTCAAATGTTTTGACCACAAAAACCAAATATGTATGGAAATAGATTGTTTAATTAATCTGGCATCCCATCAGTGTAAACATATCAAAATGTTATACTGTACCCTATAACAGATATACAATTCTTACTTGTTAATTAAAAATTACAGCAACTCACACTTATGTGATATATATTACTAGTTAAACATTAACAAAATTCCTGAGAGCTAACATTTTCTCCCTCAATTGTATATAAATGTGTCAAACTCAGACTTTTGGTTGCAATAAAGTAAAATGCATAGAAAAAGGGTATAATGATAGTATCTTCATAAGATTAATTTGATAGGACTATTTATCAAAATTTGCTGAAAACAATTATACTTCTCATTAATGCATGCATATTATCATTTAATTTTAAAATGCCAAGAACCCACAATCTCATTGACAAGACAACCTCTGTGACAAAATTATAAATGGCACCTAATACAGACATAAAATATACTCACTACAGCACTCAAAGCACAAGAAAGTGGCATTTGAACTAGGATCAGCATTACCAACTTTTTATCTTCTACTAACTCTGCAACCAGGGACTAGCAAACAATATAAAACTGTTGCTTTGTGGTTTTGTTTTTATTCAAGAGCAAATTCCTCAGGCTATGCTACAGAGGTACTCTCCCACAGTTACTACTATCTTTTTTTTTTTTTTTTCCTTACAGGTAATTATAACAATTAGGAAAAATACTTAAATAAGATTGCCTTTTCCAATACTAAGTGAGGGATGGATTATTGGTTACATTTATGGTCATCGGGTGACTAATATATTATGTTTCTTTGACAATTGAGTGTCCCGAGGCCCAAAGAGGGAGAGCACTTCATCCAAATCTATTGTACTAGTGAATGGTTGAGTCAGGTCTGGAATTCATGCCTCTTATCTAACAGTCCAGGTAGCCTTCCTGTGGGCCTGTGTGGACACTCACTATTACCTCAATAGGATGGGGTGTGGGAGACAGGAACATCCAGGCAGGGGTCCTGATGCTTGCTAGCTCTCTGACCTTGAACAAATCCTATAGTTATGTTCCATAAGTGCAGTAAGAACACTGTCAAAACCAACTTACTTCTTTGCTCACATTTTACATTTTCACCCTATACTCTCTTGAAGATGTAAAAAATAAACTGTTAAAATATGGAAAGGGCCATGGCATTTAAATGTGCATGGTTTAAACCTGTAGTTTTCATCCTCTGGGTCCCCTTTGACCCCTTTGGAGGTCAAATATCAAATATTTACCTTACTATCCATAACAGCAGCAAAGTTACAGTTATGAAGCAGCAACAAAACACTTTTTATGGTTGGGATCACCACAGCACAAGGAACTGTATTAAAGGGTGACAGCATTAGAAAGGTTGAGAATCACACATTTAAACCTTTTATCCATAATTTTATGAAATTATACAACACATTTTCCGTTAACTATAATATGCAAGGTAAGATTATATTGGCAAAACTATTCTTTTAGGGAAAACAAGAAAGTAAAGTAAACTAGTAAATATAAAAAAACTTAAAATTTGTTAAGCTTGGTAGTTACAAAAATTACACCTCAACATATATTCCTTCTAAAGCACAAAGTCACTGTGAAATGACATATTATGGTAAACTTTTACTTCTGGTATAAAACAGAAGCTGCAGAGAAGAGTAATTTACACATGTCTGAAGAGAAGAGACAATGTCTTCAAATATTATAATAAATGATCTTAGAGGAAGGCCAACTAGAACCTTATGTGCTCTCACTAACACAAAGCAACCAGCAGTTCCAAGACTGTCTATGAGTCCTGCTCCTAGGGTTGGGGTGGAGCTCAGTGGTGGAGGACTTGTCTAGCAAGTTCCATGTTCCCTCATTAGCACTGCAACACAATCAATAAAAGGCAAATCTGGCCCAAAGACTTTTTTTGTTGTGGGTAGCAGTTGCCTACTTGTTTCCTTTTTATTAAAATGGTGCTGGATAAAAAGCAGAAGACAGCAGCAGTACAGTCCCAATGACCACCATAATCTTGGGATGGGCACTATCAATGGAGGAACATGCTGAATGGCTCAACAGAAGCTTACAACTACATAGGTTCCTAAGCTTATGGAGATTTTTATTTTTTAATTGTACTAGGGATGGACTCAGTGTTTCGTGCATGTCAGGCAGGCACTCTACCACTGAGCTACAATTCCAGCCCTGTCTACTGCTATGTACTAATTATAATAGCAACACTATGCAATTTCACATTTGGTGTGAATGCTATACTCCTCGTTTATCTTAAACAGATTAATTAAGGCAAAGGATGAGAGGTACTGCTTGTACCTGACTTAATCAAGGGTAGGGTAACAAAGTTGATCCTGAAACTAGGTAAATGATCATGTTAAGAAGCCCACTTTTTTGAATGCTACAAAATCAAGGCATTGTGATGCACACTTTTTAATGCTCTTTGCACTGCCTACTAAAGAATATGCTTCTATCCATTTATGTAATAATATCCTTGCTTTAAAATTATTTTAAGAGCCTCTATTACTATACTCAAACTTTATAGGGCAGTTCTGCATATAAAGCATTTCCTCTGTTTGACTTGTCTATAGAATACATGTCACTAGAAGTCGGGGAGTGGGGGGTCACTCTGTTGAAAATGTCAGAAGTCTCAGGAGACTATTCCTTCCTCACCAAACATGACAAAGAGCCAGACAATCTGCAGTCTATGGTTTTAAGGACCTATTGTGAAGATGAGGCCACAGCCAATGAGCTCAATTATCTACAGTGGGGGAGCAAGTCCTCTCAGGAAAACCTGAACCCAGATGATGTGGCCATAAAAGGCAGGTAAGAAAAAGATGAAATCTGAAACAATTTTTAGAGCGTAGCATGAGCAAGTTCTTCTGAGAAAAAAGCATATGCACTAACGTTGCTAGTTCTTTCTAATTCTCTAATAGGGGTTTGATGGGAGATGTCATTCTGTAAATATGTTTCTCATACTGGTTAATGAATAAAGCACTGTTGGCCAATAGGAAAGCAAGATAGGCAGAACTAGGAGACAAGGAGGAAAGAGGAGTAGTAAGGAGGAGTCAAGATGGAGAGTCTGGAGAGAGCAGGACGCCAGCCGGCTCTCCGGTAAGATGAGACCACGTGGAAATATATAGATTAATAGAAATGGGTTAATACTTAAGACAGAGCTATCTGATAAGAAACAAGTACCTGGCCAACAGCATTATATCAAATAGTCTCTGTGTGTTTTGGGGGCTGGCACCGCGGGACAAGACCAGCAGCAGGAGGAAAAATCTACTCCTTACAGGGGTTCCTACAGCAAGAGACCCAAGGGAGTCCTTCTCATTGATACCCACTGGAAGCTGCTAACAGTGTTGGGGAAATACTCCCACCACCTGTCCTTAGTTCAGACCCCTAAGGATGGAGATCCTCATAACAAGGATGTCTGAGAGCAGAGGTACCTCAGCCAGGGCCCTCTTCCAAGCTGAAGACTGTCCACCTGCACCCTATCTTTATGAGGCAGAAAGACTTAGGAGTGCTTTGGGAAATCTCCTTTACCAATCACTAGCCCCACTCACAAAGCACCTACCTCTAAGCTACGTCTCCAGTCCTCCTTCTCACTGGGACACTGTGGTTAGGGTCTCAAAGTATACATTTTTTTGGAGAGATATAGACTTTCAGTCAATAACACTTGTGAGAGACCAGAAACACTAAGGAAAACCTACCAGCATCGAATGACTGCATGACTAGGCGAATTGCATGTCTGGTACACCAACAAAAACAGAAGGCCACAAAAAGACCCCAACTCAGTTCAACTACTTATTGAGATGACTCAATTTCATACTAAATACCTGTTGGAAGGAAGGAAGAGGCTGTTTCCAGTACAGATGTGATTGACCTCAATCATTACTACATATCTAAACAGAGAAAATAAATAGGGGCAGAAAGAGGAAATAGAGGATGGGGAGGGAGAAGTGTATGGGGAGTCCTACCAGTTTTCAACAGATAAAGTGTTCAACATAAATAACTTTAGAGATGTTAGTGCTGTTGGAATTAGCAGAAACTTAAAAATAAAACTTTTTTTCTGTTTTTTACATTTACAGTGTCACCAATACTGCTGTAAGTAACAGATTTATTTTTAATAAGCATTTCTTTAGGATGTAGTATGTATGTATGTGTGTGTGTGTTTTTTGAGACAGGGTAGGTAGCTTTGTAGACCAGACTGGCCTAGAACTCACAGAGATTTGCCTGCCTCTGCCTACCCAGTGCTGGGATCAAAGGAGTTGGACACCACCACCTGGCTAGCTTTATAATTTTAAAAATGCAAAACTCCTGAAAAAATTTCCTTTGTCATTTTCTCCCATTAAATTTACATTTCCTGAGGGTATTTTGTCCAGGAAAACACTGCTCAGTTGCTCGTAAGCGGTCATCGTATCAGAATGCTTTCCCCACTTTATTCATCCCTTTCTCTTCTGCTTCAGGGATTAATCTAGGGTACCATCTAGCACCTAGCTGTCACATCTCCTTATTCTCAACTCTGGGACAGGTTTTTAGTCCTTGTGTGTGTGTGTGTGTGTGTGTTTTTTTTTTTTTTTTAATAGATTTTAGGAGTACTAGACAGGCGAATGATATGAGATAACGTGATGCTTTTCTCATGGGAGAACAAGGTTCTAGTTTTCAGAGCAGTGAAGGCCTTTCTCATCACGTCATGTCAGGGCATACCCGCACAGCAATGCTGCTAGCACTCAGCTGCTCCAGTGGTTTAAGTCCTTCTGAAGACAAAGTTCTGACCATGAAGTTATCTTCCACCCATTCTACACACCAATCTTCGGATAAAGAACTAAACCAATCACATTCTCAAAAGTAGAATATGGAAAGTAAGCTTCACCACCAAGGTAGGGATGGGGTGGGAGGGTGGCTTACATATATGGTTTGACATTCTTCCATGAAAGAGCTTTCTCTCAGCCTATATTCCCAGCACTGGGTAGGCCAAGGCAGGAGGAGCCATGAGTTCCATGCCAGTCTAGGTAATAGTGAAACTCTGTTCACAATAACCCTTTAAAAATGTTTTCTTTTTGTCTCATTTTACTAATTAATAATTTTTAGTTATTGTGTAAGGGTTCAGATAAAGCAAATGTTGGTTGGGATTTTGTTCATCTAACAAAACAAAAAGAACAATCAGCCCCAATTTTAAAAAACAAACAATTTAAATATGTCATAATTGAGGAACAATTTTGGTGGCACATATATATCAAGTTGAACTTGGGAAAGAAGCAAGGATAATTCAAATGGATGCTCTGAATAGAGGAGTCTTCAATAGGGCTTTGTTTCAATGGAGCATCCACAGCTTCACATGCTACCCTTGGGGTGAGGGCAATGAGGATGGGAGGAAGGAAAGAAAGGAAAAGAATGAGAAACTGAGCAGAGCTTTTCCTATGAACACAAGGATGCTCAGGGCTGCCATCTGCTGTCAGAAACTGTAACACTGGAGATCAACAATGGCAAGACAGGTATGTATGTGGAAATGACAACGACAAAGTATTCTTGGTTTGACTACAATGATTTCCCCAAACAATCTCTTTCATCTTAGTACACAAGAAATGAAACCACTATGAACAGCACTTGCTTCTTTATTAACTGGAAGGGAGTCTAGCAAGGAAACCCTATACTCAGTAGACCTGCACTTAAAATTATTTCCTGATATGTTTTAGAATTATTGCATACATTGGGGTTAAAGCACAGGCTTCCCAGTGTTTGCAAACTCCTGGCATATTACTCTTTGAGATTCAAGAAGATCAGCGTTCCCAGGAATACTCAGAGATATGAAAATCTTTACTTAAGCATACGTCTAAATAGCCTTCACACTATCAATTGGACAGTTAAAATTCATGCTTAAAGAATGAAATGCATTCAGTTTAATAGTACACACAAAGAAGTACTACGCACAAAAGTATCCACACAACAAAAAGATGTAATTTAAAATATAGATCTTTTCAGGAAGGTAGCAGCCCCTTGCGGAATCACACGTGAATGCTGCCCTTTTAGGGATTTATTTTAAAGAACTTACAAAAAGCATACTGTATATGTGAACTCGTCAGAATATGTCTTGCCTTTTCCTTGTTCACCTTGTTAAATGTTAACACCATCCCCCCCCCCCCCCCGTGAGGATCTACACATGAGGGAGAACAGACTTACAATTGAAAACTACAGAAGCTGATGATTTCAGAAAACTACTAGGGGGACTTCTAGAAAAAGTCAAAGGAGCAAAGGAGGGTCAGGAGAAGGAAAGAGAAGAGACCCTATGAAATGACCATTATCTTCAAAACTCTCCATTCACCATCAAGTGAGCTGTTTGTCTCATATATACTGTTCTCTTTAAGAACCAAGGCAGAAATCTGAAGCTTTGGTGCCACAATTGTTTTCATTTGCATTAGAGAGCCAAAGGAAGTGTTTGTTTTACCTCTGTAAGGATTCAGGCATTACGTTGGCCTACCCCTGTCACCTGACAGAATGCACTCAGGCAGTACTCTGGTCAGCCCAGGGTTCCATGAGTACTAGTCTGCAGACAGGTGTAAAGGACCCCTGCCCACCTAAGCTCTCTTCTGCTTTCTCTTTTGCTTTCTCTTTTGCGTTCTCTCTCTGTCTCTGTCTCTGTCTCCCTCTCCCCCCATCTCCTGCTTTCGGATGGCCACCAGCTACCCCCTTCTCTTCTCCCCCTCTCTCTTTTGTTGTCTATGTCTCTTCCCTTCCCCTCACTCTCCTTTCTAAATAAACTCATTTAAGCTCTATCTGCCTGGCGAGTTATTCTCGCCACCTCAGTCACCCTCACCTGCTATGAAACCTGCTATGCTCTCCACGTGGTCTCTTACCTTGGTACCCTCACTCTGGACCTCCTCCACTCCTTCTCCACCTTTTATTCTTATAACTGTAACTAAAGAAAAACAACCTCCATTCCCAACTGTTTCTCACAACAAAGTATCTTCTAGTGCCACGCTGCTATTAAACCTGATTGGGGGGGCGGGGGGGAAGCATTTCCTATGTTTATGATTTTTCTTTTTTTAAAAAAAGAAAAAATACTAGTCATTTCCAGGAAACTGTAAGAAACATGTATGAATTATTTTTATAAAACTAAAGATAACTGATTAGAATGATCACATTTTGATAGCCTTTTTTCTTTTTTACACTGTGTGAAGTGAAGATGTGTCTCTGTTTAACCTCACCTTTTGATTGGTTAAATAAAGAGCTGAATGGCCAATAGCTAGGTAGGAGAGGACAAGACAGACTTCCAAGCAGAGATAGGAATTCTGGGAAAGAATCTGAGGTGGGAGATTCATTGGCCAGACATGGAGGAAGTTGGATATATGGTACTGAGAGGTAACAATCCTCGAGGCAGAATGTAGATTAAATAGCTTAATTTATGTTTTAAGAGATAGCTGGGGACAAACCTAAGCTATGGCAAAACTTTCATAATTAATAAAAAGTCCCCATTAGAGGGCTAACAATATAAAGAAAGACCCACCATACATTTAAGCAATATTAATCTATTTGTACTATACAAAAAAGGGAATGTTCCAAATTTTTAAGTTTATAATCCATCTGTCTACCTAAGACAGTACTTAATGGTCTGCAAAGTACAAACATCCTACTTTTCTTCCTTGCTCTGCTTAGTCCTTCTTTCTTGAGTCATATCTCAATTCCAAAGGGTTTTCTAGTATTTACTATGTATAGTATGTCTTCATTTATTCTCTCTTTAACTAAAATATCTTCATTTTCTAACTTAAATTACAGATCACAACAAAAAAGAATGACAATTATATAAACTTAAAAAAAGTCACAGTTTACAAAATACTTCTTTTCACTAAATGTAATAATCAAAGCACTGTGGAATATTGTGCCACAGATAAAAAGATGACTACATTTCTCAAGAGCACAGAGCTCTTATACCCTTCACACATCAGTCTCAGCCTGAAGGGTTGCATTAGCTTGGCGATTCAGCAGCCTGCAGTTTCTAAAGACCCAAGGGAACTTCCTGTTACATGTATGCAATGTATGCTCACATGACTTCCTTGGCCAGTAGCCCTCCTGGAATAATTGTTGTCTTTAGGTCTATTAATATTCTTACCTTTTCTCCAGCAACTCCTTCAGCTTATCATCCTATGAAGCTAACTTTCTATATCAAATAAACACTGAGGTTTATCTTTGGCTTTTATCTCTTTACATGTTCTCAAGGGGAAATCTTATCAAAACTCAAAAGTACATAGGCTGACTTTGAACTCAGAATCACCCTGTTTCAGCCTTCCTAGTGCTTGAATTACAGGTATGGGCTAGCTATATTCTAATGATTCAATCATAATCAAATCCTCAAGAGAATTTGGCCAAAATTAAAACTATAGTTTTTCTTCTTTTTAAATTTTTATACCCCTCAATGTCTCATTTCATCTCTAGTCATTGAGATTCTGTTAGCTCTTACAATAGGCTGCCTGCCTATCCCTAGCTCATAGTCCCCTCCTTCATATTGCTTCCAATTTGGCTGTCTTTGATATCTCCTTCACATAGACAAATGATTCACCAGACAGCAAGTTCCTGAACATTGACTTCACTCATTTTTTATATTTTGAAATTAAAATACAATTAAATAGTTTTTCTCTTCCCTTTCCCCCCTCCATGCCCTCCCATGACCCATGCTCTCAAATTAATGATCTTTGTTCTTTGTTGTTATACAAACACAGCTAAATATATAAACTTGCACAGTCCCTATGGTTATTTATAATGTATATGATTTCGGAGCTGACCACTTGGTATGAGATCAATTTAGAGGTGTCTCCTGTTCTCAGCATTCCTTGGTTGTTGTCTAGGGTTATGGTTCCATGAATTTATTTCATTCTTTTTATCTATCTTCAAAAGACTGCCAGAAAGAATCTTTAAAACACAAATCAGATTATCTACCTTCAATACCAACCTCCCAACTCCTCTTGTGTCCCCAAACTGCTATTTCGCAGGCCAGTCGTCAAACTGTAGGGGCTGAAGACACTCGTGACCTTAGGTGTGGCTGACCCTCCAGCACCACTGCCTTTCAATGTGTTCTTGGTGACTTCCATGAGCACTGCAACCTATCCCCGTATCAAACTAATCTGAGGCTGTCGAACACACTATTACAACTCTACTCAACAGAACTGTGAAGGGGTAAATGTTCTAAAGCACCAAGCACACGAACATGTGTGAAACACAGAAGTATAAACACAGCGAGTGTGATGAAGGAACCAAAATTTCTATTTTATTGTGTTCTAATTCAATCTGTCACTTGAAGCTAGGGGCTATGGTGATAACCGTACAGACCTATGCTATTTCCATCTATCCTGGGACATGTTCCTCTGTCAAGAAGTATGTGTTCAGAACTAGCAGAAATTAAGTTGTTTACTAGATATTAAGCTATGCAAGCTACCTGTTTCTTTTATAATAAACTTTACCTATTTATACTTACCAGGAAATTTATCACTTTTAGAAAAGCTATAAGATTTACATGCATAAAATTGTTTGTTCATTATAACATTTTACTGGTTTAATACTTGTATAATATGTAGAAATCTAACCTCTGTCTTTTCTGAGTGGATAACTTATCTTCTCTCTTTTTGTACCCCATTAGTAGTAACAGAGTTTCAACATTTAAGGAACCAGGTTGGCCTTATTGATTTTCTCTATTGTCTTCCTGTTTTATAATTTCATAGTTGACATTTATTATATTTTTCTCTTTAAGTTTCTGTTTTCTTCTTCATTGAAGATTTTCCTGTGACAATGCTGATGTCAAAACAACATCTATTACTCATGAAATCAGCACATTGACTTCATGCTTCACTAAAGAGACAGACAAGTTAGAGGGGTGGGTCAATGGGTTTGAATAAAAGTAAAGTAACACACCTTACAGAAAGTGAAAGGAACAAAAATCAGACTGATTTACTGAAGAACTGTATAGAGGTAGACTAACAATATAGATAGCCAATAAAGAGAGTGGTGTGAGTACATAGAAGAGCGAAGAATGGTGACAAAGACTACCTCCCTATCTGAAGTCTTGACCTTGAACAAAAACCAACTCTGTTGTAATTCAAAGTAAGTAAAAGCAATTAAGGTTGTAAAGGTAAAAGGTAAAGACTATCTTAGTTTTGTAAGGTTCCATTAACACAAAACAGCACAATTATTGACTCAAAACACATTTTTAATAATTAAGAGAATCTACTGAATGTGTAAAGAAATAAAACTAAAATTTCAATAACTAAATCAAAGAACAACACACAACACATCAGTTACCCTAAGAAGGCAGTATTAAAGGAGCCTTATAGGAAAACAGAAATGACATAAATAGTAAACCAAGAGAACAAAAGGCCTAAACTTAACTCTATCAATAACAGATTATGAATACATTAGTAAAAGACATGGCTGGAAAGATGGCTTGGTAGTTAAGAGCACTGGCTATTCTTGCAGAGGATCCTGGGTTCTGTTCCCAGCACTTACACCACAGTCAATATCCTCATGTATACACACATACATATACATATGAATCAAAATTAATCTTCTGAAAAAGAAACAAGGGGCTGGAGAGATGGCTCAATGGTAAAGAGCACTGAGTTTAATTCCCAGCAACCACATGGTGGCTCAAGCCATCTATAATAGGATCTGATGCCCTTTTCTAGCATGTAGATGTACATGCAGATAACCCATACATAAAATATAAATAAGTAAAAATAACAAAAAGTAACAAATAACTTTATTTTAAAATAACATGAAATAAAAATCTATAAATGCACTATGATTCAGTTTTTAGGACACAATCAACATACAACTTAAATGGGCATTTACAGTTTAAGTGTTTGTAAGAAATGATGAAAAGCTTGGGGAAAATGGCCTATTCAGGGTTAGAAACAGAGGAACAAACTAAGTCCCAAGTAAGTTAAAGGAAGGAAAGAAATAATAGAAAAAAAACATAAAGCAACCAAGAAGAAAAATGAAGAATGCCAAAAATGGCTTTTTAAAGGTAACTAAAATTAATAAACCCTTAAAATTGATGAAAAGGTACAGGCATAAAAGAAAAGACATTACAATGGTTATAAAATAAAAGAAAATAAGGGAAGTACAACTTCCTGTAATGGTGAAGTAGCTTGTTTTAGCTTCTTTTCAACCAACTATTGAAAAGATGTCTTAAAAACTCACTCTGTCTCTCCATACACACACACATACTGGCTGGTTTTGTGTGTCTACTTGCCACATCAGAGGAAGGAATCTCAGTTGAGGAGCCAGCTGTAAGGCATTTTCTCAATTAGTGATCAATGGGGGTGGGTACAGCCTATGATGCATGTTGCCATCTCTGGGCTGCTCCTCCTGGATTCTATAAGATGGTGGGCTGAGCAAGCCAGAGGAAGCAAACCAGTAAGCAGCTCCCCTCCATGGCTTCTGCATCAGCTCCTGCTACTGGGATCCTGCTCTATCTGAGTTTCTGTCCTGACTTCCTTCAGTGATGAACAGCAATGTGGAAATGTGGGCTAACAGACCCTTTCCTATGCAAATCGCCATTTAGTTATGGTGTATCATTGCAGCAATAGAAACACTAAGATGTGGTTGGTGTGTGTGTGTGTGTATGAGTGTGTAAAATAGAGAAGAGCTGCCAACAATGATATCAGAAAAAGTCCTGACAAAATTTCCATTTTCTAAGCTTTGTATTTGAATGTACCCCTAACTCACCCCTGAACAAAACAAAGCTCAGACAAAAGGTCAGACCTGTTGTTAAAAACAAAACAAAACAAAATAGAATAACAGTAGGTAGGAACTGAGGAGGACTATACTACAGGGAAGAAAAGGTAGTACACAAATCCCATATACGAAATTGTCTAGATCTCTGGCTGACTTGAATCACACACTCAGGGTCTCCAGGTAGCCCATCAGGACAGAATGAATTGATTATAAATTCTAGTTATGGCCCAGTCTCAGGAAACAGATTAGTGTCTGAGTTTAGGTAAGAGAAAAATACAATCCAAAATTCTTCAGAGTAACACAACAGGATACAAATTGTGTACAATGTGTCATTCATAATATGGAAGAGAGATGTAAAATTCTAAAAAAATGTGGCCCATGATGGCAATCAGTGGAGGCCAACCCTAAAATAACCTAGATGCTGGGACTTATACAAGAGAGATTTAAAACCATCATTACAACTATGTTCAATAACAAAAGAACAAGGAATTTCTGCATAGAAGAAAAACTACAAAGTAAAATGTATTATCAAACTTCATATTTATTTTACTTGGAAAGATAGTATTGTAAATGTTACTTTTTAATTTCATTTTAAAATATCTTTTCATGGTGCAGCAAATTGAACCCATATCCTGTGTAATAGGCAAGCATTCTACCGCTGATACCTCAGGCCTGGTTCTATGTTTTATTTTTCCCTTTATTTTTATTGATATATTGTGTTCCGTCTTAGTTACTATTCTAATGCTTGGATGAAACATCATAATCAAGGAAACTTATAAAATAAACCATTCAATTGAGGGCTAGCTAAAATTTCAGAGGGTGTAGTGGTTTGAATAGGTATGGCCCCCATAAACTCATGTTTGAATGCTTGGCCCATAGGAGTGGCACTATTAGGTGGTGTGGCCTTGTTGGAGAAAGTGCGTCACTGTGGGGACAAGATTTGAGGTATCATATACTCAAGGTACAAGAAGTGTGGTTAACAGTATCCTTCTGCTGCTTGTAGATCATGGCATAGAACTTTCAGTTCCTCCAACATGATGTCTGCCTGACCTGCATGCTGTCATATTTTTCACCATGATGATAATGGACTAATACTGCTCCAAACTGTAAGCCAGCGCCAATGAAATGTTTTCCTTTATAAGACTTGCTGATATTGCTGTAATAGGCTTGATCATGCTTTGGTTTGGAAGATTGGAGACTTCAGGAGTTTAGATTAGGAAAATAGTCGAACCCTTTAAGTGGGGCTTAATGGGTCATACTAATAAAAACAGTGGTACTATGGATGATTTGAACTGTGGGAACATGGCTCAAGAAGTTTCAGATGAGAATAATTTTAGTATGCTGCCTAGAGATCATTCTTGTGATATTTTGGCTAAAAATGTGGCTGCTTTTTGTACTTGTCCTAAAAGTCTGCCTGATGCTAACGTGAAGAGTTTGGATTAATAGCATTGACAAAGGGAATCTCAAAATAGCCTACTATAAACTCTCTTGTGTGGTTACTAATGTCTACTCTTATGAAGATTTATAATGAAAAGGAGCAAACTGAGCAAGTAAAAATACCAAACATATAGCCTGAGAAGAAAAGGGGCACCAGGAAGTGGATGGGGCTAAGGAGAGAGAGTTTTAAAAGCTGGATGTTAAACAGAATAAAGGGAATAATGACTTTAGGACATGACTGTTACAAGTAGGTTTTTCCTGTCAGCCAGGACCCACCAAGGCGCCAGCCCCAATTAACACACAGAGACTCTGTATTAGATATAATGCTGTTGGCCAGTTACTTGTTTCTTATTGGCTAGCTCTGTCTTAATTATTAACCCATTTCTATTAATTTAAGTATTTCCACGTGGTCTCATCTTACCAGAAAGTAGGGCCGGCATTCAGCTCTCTCCAATCTCTACATGCTAACTCCTCCTTACTACTTCCTATTTCCTCCTTTCTCCTAGTCCCTCCTATCTTCCTTTCCTATTGGCCAACAGTGCTTTATTCATTAACCAATAAGAGAAATATATTTACAGAATGACATCTTCCATCACAAGACCCCACCTAGATAAGCTTCCTACTTGTGAAAAAGAACTAAAGAAAAACCAACTAAAGAAAATCTTAGAGTGTGCTAGTGCTGCCTTTAATCCCAGTATTGAAGAGACGAGGCAGGTGGATCTCAAGTTCAGGGCAGCCTGATCTACAAAGCGAGTTCTAGGACAGTCAAGTTTAGGCAATGAAGTAAACCATCAAAAACAGAAAGCTGATTTAGTTGTAATTGAACAAGGTACCATGTTCAAGTCTCAGAAAGCAGCAGAACCTGGCAGCTCCCATCACGTGGCTCTGGCTTTAGAGTCAAGAATAGAAGAAAAGGGCTATGGAATCCCCCTCCTTGACTAAGGGAAGCTGCTGAGGCTAGGTGACAGAGATATCCCTTTGTAGAGGCCTAAAGAGGCCACTGTATGAAGCTGTCAAGTTGAAGCCTGGTTTGCCTTGGAGACCCCAAGAAGTTGGAGATGCCAGAGTCATGGGATACCTGTCCAGGAGAGCTGCTAACAGAGTGAACCAGCCCAAGAGAAAGAAGTGTGTTGCTGTCAACAAAGCTGAAAGGAGTTGGAGATCTGGAGAACATTATGACATCAGACATGAAGATGCAGAGTTTGGAATTTGCCCAGCTGGTTTTTGCTTTGGTTCAGTACTTTCTCACTATCTTCCCTTTTCTCCATTTTGGAATGGTAACTGTTTATCCAGTACTATTATATGCTGGAAGTATGTGCTCTTTTTTAAAAATTGATTCAAGAGGGATTACAGCTAAAAGACTGCATGAATCTTAGAAGAGACTTTGGACTTAGGAGTTTTACACATTGTTCAGACTATGATAGATTATAGGGATCTTTGAAGTTGAACTAAATATATTTTATATTGTGTTAAGGACACAAGCAGATAAGAACTAGTTGAATGTGGTGGTTTGAATAGGTACAGCCCCATAGCCTCCTGTATTTGAATGTTTGGCCTATAGGGAATGGCATTATTAGGAGGTGTGGCCTGGTTGGAGTAGGAAGTATGACAGTGTGGGTCGGCTTTGAGATCTCATATGCTCTAGATATGCCCAGTGTGGTTCACAGTCTGCTTCTGTGGCCCATGGATCAAGACGCAGAACTGTCAGCTCCTTCTTCAACACCATTTCTGCTGCATGCCACCTTGTTTCCCACCATGATGACCACGGACTAACCCTCTGAACTGTAAGCCAGCCCCAAAGAGTTGCTCTGGCCATGGTGTCTCTTCACAGCAATAACATCCTAACTAAAACAGGATAAGTCCATGATCATCATGGCCGGAAGCATGGCAGCAGGCAAGCAGGCAAGGTGCTTGAGAAGCAGCAAGAACTTAAATCTGACCTTCGGACAGCAGGCAGAGAGAATGCATAGGCCTGGCATGGACTTTGAAACCTTAATGCCTCCCCCCTCCCCCCAGTACCACACTCCTAACCCTTCCCAAACAGTCAACCAACCTGGAAACAAACATGTAAATGTATGAGCCTATGGGTACCATTCTCATACCCCACAGCTGCCATACCCCAATACCCTTCCTGTTGCCCTCCTATCTTTTCTCAATAATACCCATTTTCAGAGTCAAGTTCATCCTTCTTATTATAGATACATATATGATTTTTATGTAACTATATAAAATCCAGAATCCAGAAATGAGAAAAATTACATTACTTTTGTTTTCTTTCTGTTGCTGTGATAAAATAGCCTGGCAAAAAACAACACAGGGAAAAGTTTATTTGGCTTATACTCCCAGGGACATCAAATCAGGAATAGAAAACATCCACAGTCAAGAGCAGAGAGAGTAAACATAAAACTCCTTGCTTTTACTTTTCTCTTATACCATTCAAGACTCCCTGTCCTGGAAATAGTGTTGTCCACAATAGACTGAGCCTTCCTATATCAATTATCAATCAAGACGTACCTATTCCCAGGTGATTCTGGTTTATATGGAATCACAGTTAAAACTAACCAGTACACATGAACTATTTGTCTTTTTGAGATCAACTTAATTAATTTCATTATAAAATTCCATTGTATTTATTTTCTGGAAATCAGCCTAACTTCATTCTTACTTATGGCTGAATATAATTCCATGCCAAATTGTATTTATCCATTACTCTATAACAGACACCTGGGTTGGTACCATATCTTAGCTGTTCTAAACAGCGTTGAAAAAAACTGATGTGGATGTATATCTGCTATGATGACTTAAGAGTCTTTGAGTAACATATCTATAAGTAATATTGGTGAATTATGTTAGTTCTAGTTTTTATTGTTAGAAGACTATAGGAATTTCTTTTTTTTTTTTTTTTTAACTTTTTTCTTATTTTACATATTGATCCCAGTTCTCCCTCTCCCCCACTCCACAGGGAGGGTGGTGCCTTCCAGGAGGGATCAATAAAATCTGTTAAGTCATTTGGAGTAGGGACTAGGCCCTCCCTCCTGCCTCTAGGTTAAGGGAGTATCCCTCCATGGGGAATGTGCTCCCAATGTTCTTTTCTGCATCAGGGATACATCCTGTTTCCATTGTCAGAGGTCCCTTAGACTGCCCAGGCCTTCAAACTGAGACCCATGTTCAGGGGGTCTGAGTCAGTCCAATGCTGGATTTCTAGCTATCAATCTGGGGGCCCATTAGCTCCCCCTTGTTCCAGTCAGCTGTCTCTGTGTTTCAGTAGCCTGGTCTTGTCCTCCCTCTCTGCATCTGGATTTCAGTTTGGCTCAGTGTTTAGCTGTGGCTGTCTGCTTCTGTTTTCATCAGCTACTAGATGAGGGCTCTATGATGCTGGGTAAGTTAGTCATCAATCTCATTATCAGGGAAGAGCATTTAAGGTAGCCTTTCCACTGCTGCTCAGATTGTTAGTTGGGGTCAGTCTTGTAGGTCTCTGGACATTTCTCTAGAGTCGGTTTTCTCTTCAAACCTATAATGGCTCCCTCTCTTATGGTATCTCTCTCTCTCTTTTTTTCTCATCTATTTCTCCCCTCATTCAATCTTCCTAATCCCACATGCTCTTCTCTCCTCCCCTTCTCTTTTTCCTAGCTCCCTCTCCACTCACTGCCCCCCCCATAGGAATTTCTATAGTGGTTGGATTAAGTTTCATTCTGATGTGCAGTATATAAGGATTCTCTCTTTTTTTTTTCTGCACCCTCCTAGCACTATTTGTTATGTTTTCTTAATGACTACCATTCTAACTAGGGTGAAGTTGAACTGCAAGTAGTTTTAATTTGTGTTGTGCTGACTACTGGTCAGGTTGAACTTTTCCCCATATATTTATTAACTATTTGTAATTCACTTTTTTATGAACTCATTTTATTGGCCCACTTATGGATTAGTTTTTTTTTCCTATATTCTATATATTATTCCCCTGTAGCTAAAGATATGTAGCTAAAGATTTTTTTTTTTTTTTTTGCCCATTGTGTGGGCAGTGTTTTCACATGATTCATGGTATACTTTGCTATGAGGTTTTATGTTCTTGTCTTTTGTTTTAAGAAATCCCAGTTTTTGACTGTTACCATTATTTCTTGAACAATTACAGTCTTCTGCATAAAGTTCTTGCGTTTGTCAATATCATGAAGAGTTTTCCCTACTTCTTCTAAGTTTCAGATCTTAGCTAAAAGTTTTTGAACTGTTACTATTTGGAGTTGATTTTTGTAAAGGATTACAAGTGGGTAAAGGACTCCTCCCACCCACACCCCCCCCAAAAGGCAAGGCCCTAAATTGATCCAGACAATAATAGACACCCTTAGATACCTGCCTTCCCTGAAACTCTAGTCACTGTGTTGTTTGGCCCTGTATCCTAATCATAGTGAGAATGTTGAAGGTCCAGAGGCTAATTACCTTATCTCAGGTTAGACTTAGCCTCCTGAATAGCCATCTTTGCCCACCTCTGTGTCTGTCCTAACATCCTGTAACAAATAGGCAAAAACCTTTTGGAATCTATCAACTTAGCAGATCATTAGCTTCTGCAAACCTAAGAGCTAAGAATGATCTCAAATAGCATTCAAAGTCCATCATGCAGTAGTAATTGCCTCTTCGATGTGCACACCAATGTGTTTTTAAATTGTCTTGATTTATGACTTTTTTGTCTTGCAAAACTATAAAACTTCATGAAGCTTGAAATAGCTGTTTCCACCTTGAAAAACAGAATTTGGATTAACTTTAATCTGTATTCCTGGGCCATGGTCACTCAAATTTGGCTCTAGAATAAACTATCTTATTTTGCATCAACATAATCAATAAAATCAATAATTTAATCAGTAACTCGGCAAATACATAGCAAACAACATACCATAAAAAATTGTCGAAACTATATACATGCAAAATTACATACATGTTTTGGAATTCTATGTCACAAAATATATTTAATATGTTAAATAAAATAGATAAAGAAATAAAGAAACTACATATATATGAGATCTGAGGAAGTTAGAACAAAGCATGGAGAAACAGAAGCAAGAGAAATAAAATGATAGGAAGAATTGAATAAAGTAAGTTAACATATTCCTATTCAAGAATTCCAGAGGGTTGAGAATAAAAGAGGTAACAGTAATAAAGTAATAATTAAAAGATTTCACTAACATCAATGCCTAAATTTTCAGACTTGAGATTCATTCTTTTCAGACTTGAGATTGCAAATGATTTCTTAGAAGGATGAACAGGAGTCACCACAACACATCATAATGAAGTCATATATATTATATAATAGGGAATGGCTTAATTTACATATGTCATTACAAATAATTAACAATGTTTCTGTTTATAAACAAGTATTCATACATGTTATGAGTTCATATAACTATAATTTTGTCTCCCAATTTCATGTAAATACAGTCACATATGACACTCTCTCAAGTTAGTTCATAAAACATGTCAACTTAGCTATAAAAATTACTTTATGGGTTTCATATAGTTATAACTTGCTAAAATAAGTGAAAACAAGTCATTTTAGTATCTTAAAATAACAATTGTGTATCTTAATTTAATCAAGATACACTCAACTGAGCAACACCTTAAGGAGTAAGCAAACATTCCTTTTGGAACCATATTTTGAAAAGGAAAATGTGTATTTATTACAAGTTAGTTAAAATTAATGTAATAATCTATTTAAGCCCTATACTACTCCAGCTTTATACATATAAATCTGAAATCATGGAAGGAAAGGAAAAATCCCTTGAAAGAGAGACACAAACTACTGAAGTTTCTAAGAAATAGATAAACTGAATAAAAGTTTATGGTTACAGTTGTTTCCATCTGAAAGCAGGGTAGACACTCAGAAGGTTTCATTTATTAATTTTAACAAAAATTTAAGGGAAAAGGCTAATATCATATGCCAATGAGCCTTTAATCAGAGATGATTTTACAGTATATAGCAACTAACAGGAGACCCACCTAGGTTTACTGCTCTCCAGGGCACATTCCATACTCAAGAATATTTGGGACATATAGGTTAAAAACAAAGAGAACATAAAATTGGGTGGGTAGGAAGGAGGTGATGATCATCGGAAGAGATACAGGGGGGCAGGGGGGAGAGGGGTGATGAGTATGATCAATATACATTGTAAGAAATAGTCAAAGAAATAACAAAAATATCATTTTAAAAAACACCCTATAGCCAGAAAACTAATAGTATACTAACTCTCCTAGGAAGTGTAAAAAAGAGAAAACACTTCCCAAAATATTGTTCAGGCTGAGCATTATCCTGGTAAAAAATCAGACAAAGGCATTATGAAAGAAGAAAAAACTTCAGGGTACTGTGTCTTTTAAGGCATAAATTAGCAAAATCTAGCAACATATAAATGGATAATGTATCACATTAAGTAAGGGTCAGTTCAGGAATACAGAGATGGATATTAAAAAAATCTCCTGATTTAACAACATATTGCTCAATTAAACAAGCAAAACCAATGGATAGAATCATATCAGTTGATACAAAAAGGCTTTAGCAAAAGTCATTACTCCTTTGTGATTAAAAAACAAAAACAAAAAAACTACCACCAGCAACTCAGGAAAGAAACTCCCCTAACCATTCATTTGATCCCATAGAAATGTCCAATTTTATTGAAAATAAAGGACATCTAGGTAAAGCAGCTAAAACCACAGTTAATGGCTAGAGAGTAAATAATTTCCTATTAAAATATGAAAGAAAGTGAAGATGGACCAATTTCATTCATTCTTGTATTGCAAGTTCTCATAACTACAATGAGATAAAGAAAGGAAAGTACACAGATTATGAAAACAGAAACCCATCCTTATTTTCAGAAAACATAACTATAAAAGTCTATAAAAGTCAATTACAATCAAATATTATTTTATGGAGATTTTGGTAAACATTTTTAGGAACAAATCAATGACTGTGAAAATACTGTTGTAGAAAGTCAAGCATTAATTTCATCTCAAGATATTAAATTAACCTTAAAAAACTTTAAAGCCTTTACATTATTTTTAGCTTAGTTAAATCTTTATTCATTTTAAAGAAAGCTTTTATACAATATTTTAATCTAAACATTATTGTTATTAGAAAATTTAGAAAACAATTTTAAAAGCTAACTTTAAAATGACAGCTCATGACTGTATCTCAAACACACAAAACACATGGCACCTTAGATATCTAAGTTTGAAACACAAGTAAACTACATTAATGGTTCATTTTCTTAACCAAAATTGAATTGTTAAATTTTAAATTATTATAATAGTTTTGTGTTTGTTTAAAAAAAAGCAATTACATTTTATTAATGTTTATGAGGCATCCAAAGTAGAATAAGGCATCTAGAGTAAAACAAAATTTAGCATTTGTGGTAGTTTGAATAAGAATGCCCTTCATAGGCTCATATATTGGTACTTGGTCATAAGGGAGTAGCAGTGTTTGAAAACATTAGCAGGATTATGAGGCGTGGCCTAGGTTGAGTAGGTGTGGCCTTGTTGGAGGATGTATGTCAATGGAAGGGGACTTTAAGATTTCAAAGGTCCAGGTCTAGGCTCTCTATTATAACTCTCAGTTACTTCTCCAGCACAATGCCTGCCTGCCACCACACTCCCACCATGATGATAATAGACAAAGCCTGTGAAACTGTAAGCAAGCTCCCAATTAAATACTTTCATAAGAGTTGCATTGATCAAGGTGTTTCTTCACAGCAATAGCAAAGTGACTAAGACAACATTTAGGATATTATTTTTTAAATTAAAACTAGACATGAATATTTTTAAAATATAGTATGATCTAACATATTAAGGCAACATATAAACTCTAAGATGTCTGTGTAAACTTTTACGTAGTTTTAAAAGACAATTTAAAAATATGTAGGGTTTTCTCCTTTCATAGGCCTAAGATCTTGAAAAACCTATTCAATTGTTTTCGAAGAGGTGTTTTCGAAGTGGTACATAGATTTTGTGTGTGTGTGTGTGTGTGTGTGTGTGTGTGTGTGTGTACACAGAGATATAGATATGTACAGATAGAGAGATGATGGATAGAAAGATAGATAACCTATGATTAAATAATCATTCTACCAAGCTTTGAGAATGTAACAGAAGGCTGACTAACTTGATATGAAGAGTAAGAATAGGCAAAGCAATTCATCAAAGGAAAAGTAAAGATGAAAGATTTGTATTATAGGATTTCAGTACTTGCCATTAAGTCAGTTATCTACCGAACTTGTGAAGAAATAGACACCACAAAACCTTAAAAACAGGTCCATAGCAACACAGTGACATAATTCTCAGCTTGCCAATGATAATACAATGATTTGCCTATGTGTTGACTATAAGAAATGTACCTTGAATATAAAGATATAACTATTTTTAAAAGTATAGGATAGAAAATGATTTACCATGCTCACACTACTCAAAAGAAGCTAAAGTAGGTCAGTAAATCGTAGAAAGTGTAGATTTCAGTGCAAGAAACATCCCTTGGGATAAATAAGGCTGTTGCACAATGACAAAGGAGTCAATTCGTTACACAAAAGTAACAATTTCAAAGTTTTATGCATCTGAAAACATACCTTTAAAATACATGAAGCAAAAGCAGATAGCATGCAAAGATTTATGGATAAACTCATACTCAGACTTAGAGATTTCAATATGCGTTTCTCAGTAAATGATAGAACAATTAGAAAAAAATGAACACACAAAGAGAAGCTTTGAACTTTAAATTTAACACTTGAGGAACAATCTACTGAGCAGCAGATTACAGCTCCATAAAATTATCCAACACTACATATTTGAAAGTGAGAGCTTAGAAAAAAAGAGCAAAAGAGCTAGGTGTGGTGATGCATAAGTATAATGTCAGAACTAGAGGTGTCGGGGCAGGAGGATCACAAGTTTAAGGGCAACCTGAGCTAAAAAGCAAGACCCAGTTTCAGCAAACAAAGCATAAAAAAAAAAAAAATTCCCACTGCCCATATCTCCTATAATGAAATATTCTTCACTTCAAATAGCTTTTTAATGTATAGATTGCTGGGGATATTGTTTAAATGAAGATTCTGGAAAAGTATAGTGTGAGGCCTTGCATCTTCAGCAATGCCCTAGGTGTTGCTGGTAAGGTTCACATTCTAAGTCTCTGAGGTATATTAGAGCACCCAAAACACTAAATATGAGAGGAGAACAGTCACTTTAGGTATTCCCACTACCACAAAGGAGGTAACAGAAATGACTTGGGGCTATTCTGATGTATGTAGTTATGGTGCAAAGCAGTTAGTATCAGTATCTCATTTAATCTTCACAATCAGCACACTAAAGTGCATACTAATATTTTTCTTGTCCAGGGAAGGAATCAGAATGCAAGCACATCATAAAGTTTTCTACCTACCCATTTTAGTAGAACATAAGTGGTCTGAACACTAAATTAGATCCATGGTAAAGTCCCAACATTTTTCTAAAAATCACATTAATTTGAGATTTCTTTTGAGTTCTCTCTGTCCTTTCCCACCATTAAAACCATTAAACATCTTTTAGATGACTGTTCTGTTGATGTTTAAGAGATGTTAATTTTACCTTAAATATAATACTATTAATCATACAAACTAAATGAAAAAGACCTGATAATTTTTTCACTCACATCAAATTATATCAATTTTCATCTATTTTGCTATTCAAGCAATGATTAATTGAAAACAGGATTATGCCACACATTGATTTCAAGAAAGAAGAAGCAATATCTGATATTATCTCCAAATATTCCACATTGGATACATACTTGTTTTGTAAATCAGAAAAAATAAGATTTTAGACTAATAATCCAATTATCAAGCAGTATACAAACTATTTTATAACCTCAAATATTAGCACCAGACATAGAATTAAGAAAAAAGTAACATATATTTGCAAATATCTCTACATGCTAATTTCTATCATAGCTAGCGATGGGAAAATAAAGAAAATACAGTGGAACATCAATTCCCTTTACAAATGTTTCCTTACCCAGTGCTATGTACAGAGAGTTTCCCTGAGTCCCTGCAGCCTTACAGAACTGGGGGAGCTCAGACCTCAGGATCAAGTTCCTCAGTAGTTCGCTACCTCTAAAAAGAAGGTGGTAATTCTGTTCTCCAACAAGCCATGAAAAAGAAAATAAATATAAAATTCAAACTCCTCTCAATGGATTGATACCGTATGGCTGATATCTAACACAAATTAGAATTTTGAACTTCAAAAACTATACAGAAACTTCTCTGAATCAGAGCTCTCTTCTAAGGTTGGGCTGGAAACAGTCCTGGAGCACCTCAACTCCTCTGCTACGGAAGTAAGCATTGCAGGTCAATCATCCTAGCAAACACCGTGGTCCTGTAAAGTTTCCAGAAAAAGAAGATGTACAGGAAGAAAAGAATAATGCTAGGCTTTGGTGGCAGGCATGTTTTTCCTCTTCTGTAGCAAATCACCCTTACCATCAATAGCAGCAACAACTTGGTGCTAAAGGGAGCTTTGAAGGAGGGAAAACACTCTTTTCTAGAAAGATACAGTCTGGATCTTCAGATTAAAATTAAACTTTTAAAAACTTTATTTGCTATTGGGGGGGGGCGGTGGTAGAGTGTGCCACATACTGTGAGTGGATCTCTGAGGGTAATCTGGTAGAATCAGTTATCTCTTTCCATCTTTACTGGGGTTCCAGAGATTAAACTCAGTCAGCCAGGCTTGCAGGCAAGTGCTTTCTTCCACCATCCCCTGTGCTATCATACATGATGCTTGATGTGTCAACAGATGTGCTGATGAGAAGGCCTACTTTTGCTTTTCTGCCTGCCCAATATTTTATATAGAACTCACATTTTGTAATTGTGAGAACTACTAGTTTGAGACTTATTTTAAGAGATCATATAGAAAGTTCATGAAAAAGCTGGGGTGAACATGAGTAGCTTGATACCCATCTAGGAGCTTCTGTACCAGTCTTACTCTGTTTCTTTATTCACAACTCCCCAAAGAATAAAGTTCTTGCAAAAACTTTAGTTGCTTCTTGACCTGTTAAGCCAAATGACATTCCTATCCAAACAATCCTTGTATGCTGTATCAGTTTTGAGCTAGAGCAGTTCTGATTTATTTTTAGCAGGTAATTTGGGGCAAGAACTCTTCTCAAAGCTGCTTCTTGCTCTGTCTTGCAAGGCTGCCAGCCTTGCGTTTTATAGTGTGCAGAGTCAGCTCCAGCACTGCAGGTCCACTAAGTGTCAACAATAGAATGCTGCCCTACTTGTCAGAATACAGGGAAAGAAGAGGTAGGACCTACAAAAAAAATTTAGTGGCTTCAATGACCATCTCTCCTGTGATAAAGCCTCAAACAACTCAAAACAACTGTATCATTGTTGCTGTTGATCATTCTCCAGTCAATTGGCTGGCAGCACTCACAAAAGCATCCCTGACTGCAGGAGACACAGGAGCTGACCATACACACAGAAACCAATTGGCAAGCAATCTGTCCACAAAGCACCCTTCTGTATTCTGCTACTTCCTTTGACAATCTTCCCTACCAAATGACTCGCACTCTCACACTCAAGGCTTTCTAAATGCTCCAGGGGCTAAGATGTCAAATAACATTAACATAAAAGCTTCCACCAGAAAGTTTACAACTCAGGTTAAAAGAATAAAGGAACAAAAACACAGAGAACACTTTAAAAGCTAACATTGTGACCTGCAGTATTTAAAAGAGTAGAAAAACCTACATTCAAGATCAACATTTCAGAAGCAGAATATTCTAAATATTCATAAGCCCCAAGATCTTTATTAAGACTTATCTTCTCATGCAAGACAACAGAACTAACCCAGTCAGGTAGATAGCTCATAATAAAGCATTCTGAAGAGACAAGCAGATTATAACATTTAACCCTAAAAGTTTAATTTCATAAACATATTTATATAAAGACGGACTCTATATCAAAAAGGCAGATTTTTAAAAATGTCTTCTGCAATTTGGGGGGATGGGAACACATGCCTGATTTGTATATTAAAGCACAAGCATCTGTCCTACTGATGATATTCTAGGGAAGCACATTAGCATAAAATTTAACGATGTCAAATAAGTGGATGTGAAATAGGGACTGCGTAAAGACACTATTTCCAAGGCTGACAGAAACATCACTGTTTAGAAATGCAAATGAAACCATTATGTTCAATAATTATATGAAAATATGAACAGTTCAGCATGTTTTCCAGCCCTGATGGCGGTTAATGGGATGTACGCTTATGTAAATAACTACTATTAAAGCTAATGCTGAAAAAAACTAATAAATTCATACTAAAGCAACTGATTTAGTATGCTTTTAAACCCCAGCAGTGCTCACTTATTAGAAAAGAGTGCGTTATTATGTTTAGAACTCATTACTGCTACGAGTCACTGCAACTCCATCAATTACCATGCATTAATGAAAATGGGACACATACAAAAAAAAATTATTGCCTCTCAGCAGTTTTCTTTAAAGACAAAATCTAGGGGTATTACCACCATGGGGCCTTCTAGGGAACATATCCACATGATAATCTTTATTGCTAAAACAATACTCCTAACACTGTCACCCGAGGGCATTTTGTTGGGATGACAGAAGAATCCTTCTGCAAAATTCTTAATATTCCACAAGGTTGACCATTTTAACATCAATGGGAGGATTTTAATATTTGAATTCCATTTGTAAAACCTTTACTAATATATTTTTAACATATGGCTCTGGTCCTTTTTGTAAAGGAAGTCTAAGAAATGAAAATATATGGTGGCGATTTTAACAGTGTGAACTATAGATGGCTTCATTCCAAGACACTGTCTGTTTTAACAGATAAATCCCACTTGATTGTCCATTATGCCTCAGTGAATACTGTGCAACCACAAGACTGGGTTTTTAGGGATAAACCACCCTACACTTCATGCTTAGCAACAAGCTAGGCTTTTTTTATAATATGTAAATAATTAGCATAAGATAATAAGACACTGGAAAGCCCCTGCTCTTTAAAATTCTGGTTTACCTGGAACCTAACAGTAAGGAAATGCTGACCAAGTGAGAATTCAAACACAGAAATTTCTTTGTTCTCACTCTCCTGTCAACCATTGTACTTTATTCTGTTTCTGCAAATGTCACTTAACTGACCCTTCATCTTTTCATAGCAGTTAGAAAAACAAAACCCTCCAGAAACTAATGTAAAATACAGTTAGTAGATCTCAGATATACTCTTGCTAATATAAACTGAGTATGTGTTTATTTAAAAGCTTATAGATCTCACAAGAATTGTTTGTACTTTCAGTTCTTACAGTTATTGATTAGAGAAACTTTTATTGTAATTTGTATCTACTACCAGGTGATGGCAGAATGCCAGATTAGGCAGCCTTTGCAGTAAAGTTTAAGATGCTGTCAGGAATGAGTTGTTCTCTGAGCAATGAATGCTAGTTAGTAACTCATTCACATAACAGATATTACTGATACTAGGAATACAGTCTCTACTATAATCTAAGGATGCAGCAGCACACGAGACATAAACTATGTCTGAGGGAAACAGTAAGTATATACTGTAAAGTGCTATGAAAAATCAACAAATCCATTCATGATTTTATAAACAGAAAAACGAAAACAAAAAATAGCAAATGAGGAGTAAGATAAAACTTCAAGAAACAAAAAGGTGGGTAAAAAGGCTGTTACCATCCACCAACATCAAACTCAAGGATGAATATGTATTCTGCGTATGATCCTGAACAAGTCAAGGATGATCTCTCAGGCATATCTACTTTACAAGTAACTGGTGATACTGCAGCAAGAAAAAGAAATGGAAGACAGGAAAAAAAAAAAAACCCCTACAATTTCTTTTATTTGCAGATTGACATGGTTTATATATAAAACTATTAGAATAATAAGGAATTTAGATAGGTTAAAACCCATAAAATAAATATATGGAAATCAATTGTATTTCTAAATTCAACAATAAAAACGTAAAATTAAAACCTAACTAAGAACAAACAAAATGAAAAGGCTATTGAGGATTTAATCTCTGAATGCCAAGACAGAAAAGGCATGGCTCCTAATGTATGGAGTTATGACTCTAGAATACCAGGACCAAACTGTCTTCTACATGAACTAAATAAACACATTGCTTTGATTACTTGCAATGCTCAAGGATGCCAGACTCTGACAGAGTGAGGCAACCTCCCTGTTTAGCTTCAACCCCAATTATGGCACTTTCCAGCCCTTGTATCTTTCTGAGATTTCTTTGTGCGTCATTAGAGAAGCTTATGATGCCGAGACTCTCCAGCAATTCCCAGCCAACTTCTCCTGTCAATGACTTCTTTACAACTACTTACAAATTAAAGGGCTGCTCTCCGTCGGTATTAAAACATGTTTGCCTTTATAACTTGTATCATCTCATAAAACATGAGAAAGCAAATTATTTTGGATGATAACTTTAAAAAAAAAAAAAGAAAAAAAAAACTCTTCAAACAGAAAATAACATATACTCACAGACTATTTGCAAGACTTTATTAAACCTTCCTTCACATCATTTTACATGCGGTGAACTTTCTTGAAAATATTTTACAAGTAAAACATTCCGGAGAAAAGCTTCCATATTGTTTCATTTGGACATCTTTTGTGATAAATCGCTCAAATGCTTCTGACACATTATATAGAATAAACTTAAGATTTACAGAGGCTGCTTTATTCAAAGCCTTGTTGTTATGATGTAAAGCATATAGCGCAGGTCCTCTTTCTAAAATGCTCTTAGTGCTTCCTGATATGTTACACACTAAGATTAGTCATAGCTGAGATACCCCATACCTAATTTAATAATGGTTTACAAACAATATTCTTCACATAATTTTTATTTAATGAGAAAAAACTGCTTTAGCGACATGTCAAATTAGTTTTCTGCCATCTCAAGTGATGACATGATGTCATACACTGAATATTTTTCTAAGCACTGCAATTTCTCCCTTTGAATATGCATGCTGCCATATTAAAACCTCCTTTTGCTAACTTTACGCCTCAACTTAAACCAGCTTGGCACACTGATGCCTTGGAGCTATTCCTATGAGACACAGGTAGACATCTGAAAGCTTTTTTTCTCTGTACTTAACTAATAACTATTTTCTTTCATCACCATGTCATAGGGTCCCTTTATTGCTTGTCTCATTGGAATGTAAACTTCTCATAAGGGAAATTACTATTTCCAATCTCAGTTTCTGTACCAATCCCCCACCCCAAGAATCTATTCTTTAAATTCTGGAAATTCATCAGGCAACACTAGCTAGTGACTCAGCCTCCTTTGTTTCTGAGACCATTAGACAGAAGGGTTCTTTCTCTCTTTCACTCTGATTTGTACATGCTTGAGAATGCAAGAAAAATAAGCTCAGGATGTCTATACAGACTGAGGAGTGCTAAGGCAGCGTTGAAGCCTTCCAGTCATGGCAGTCCTCTTGGAGAACTCATTTCAGGTTTTTGACTAACCAGGTACAACTAATTCATACCTTGTGCAAACAGACTAAAATCTAGAAAGCTCAAAACTGAAAATTCTCTGGCCCCAAACACTTCTGATCATATTAATGTCAACTTGTATTAAGAAAAGAAAATGAACTGGAGGAAAGCCATGGCAGTCTTACCATTTTATCTGTACCAAAATATAGTTCACATATTCTATTAACTCACAATCACTTCATGACTATACCATAACTATATTTAGACTTGTGAAAAATTAAAGACATCTTAAACACTGAATATTGGGCACAAGTTTTAAAAAACAAAAGTTACTGTTAAAATCTATAACTGAAGTGAGTACTACCATCTGCATTGTGAAGGCTATTCTAAGGTTAAGAATAGAAAGAAAAAGTTATTCTTGGTTAATAACATAGCCATTCATTATATTCTTCAAATCTAAAATAATTACAAACTATGGTATGACAAATAGACATAGCTGATGGGAAATGTCATTCTGTATATGTTTCTCATACTGGTTAACGAATAAAGCACTGTTGGCCAATAGGAAAAGAAGATAGGAGGGACTAGGAGATGAGGAGGAAAGAGGAAGTAGTAAGAAGTCAAGATGGAGAGTCTGGAGAGAACAGAACCGCCATTCCTCAGCTCTCAGTAAGACCACGTGGAAATACATAGAAATGGGTTAATACTTAATACAGAGCTAGCCAATAAGAAACAAGTAACTGGCCAACAGCATAATATCAAATACAGAGTCTCTGTGTATTATTTGGGGCTGGCGCGGTGGCAGGACAAGACCGGAGGCTGGAGGAAAAACCTTATTCTTTACATATGGCGCCCATGTGGCTAATAAGAACTTCCACTTAAAATTTAACAAAAGCTTTAAAAAGGGTTTAAAAACAAAAGAACAAAGACAAGTAAGGTTTCTTGGTAGCAGCATTTTTCTTGGTTGGACTCTGCCAGAGACAAGCAGATATTTACATTGCCCCTTTAAGGGAAATTTCCTGACTCAGCATAAGCGGCAAAAAAATGCAAGGCTTTTAAATAACTCTGCTAACAGTTTATTGGTGTGTATGTGAGATGGCAATGGCAGTGACCACATCTCCATTGCTGGATGGCAGCGCAGACCAAGGCAATGACCACAGCTCTCAGTGCTGGCAGTAAAATAGCCACCACCATCTTTGACAAACCGCTGCTGACACAACTATGACTTTCATTTCGTAATATTGTTGTTTACTGATAAAAGACTCGTGGCTACAAAAAGATAAAGATTTACATTAAAGACAGATTCATATTAAGAAAAACCTCTAAAGGTTTACAGTATGTTCTAAAATATATGTAGGCTTGGGAGAGAAAAGGAATAAAATGGTTTTAAAAATACAGTGAGAAGTTGGGTGTTGTGGCACATGCCTTTAGTCCCAACACTCAGGAGACAAAGGCAAGCAGATCTCTGTTTTTACAAAGTAAACCTGGTATGCAGAGTGAATTCCAGGACAGATAAAAAGTACACAGAGAAACCCTGTCTCAAAAATAAAAAATAAAAAGTAAGAGAGTAATAATAAAGTCACATAAAGATGGAAAACTCAGAGAGAATCTGGATCCTGTATGGTATTATATTGTCTTTGTATCTTTTGACTGCTGAGGAAATAACAACTGTTAAAACAAATGATGCTGGATCAATCCAATGTATATATTTAAAAAATGCTTTGACTCCAAAATTTAAGTTCAAGGACAAGTTACTGGGGAAAAGGATTTCTATTTTTGTTTCCACAGAAAATAAAAAGCTGTGGATTCCTTCCAGACAAATGTGGTTTGAGCAAGCCAGACCCCCTGAAACAACATCCCAGGTGATCCAACATTCAAAACAGTTGGGACAAGCCAGCCTTGCAGACTACAGCCAGGATTTCTGCATCTTCTTAGGATTCCCATGACAGCGCCCCCTATCAGCAGGAAGTAGTTTGGAAAGAACGACGCCCAAATTCCCAAATATTGTTTATAAATGTTTGTTTTCATTTAAATGAACTTGGTTATAAATGGTTAATGATCACAACCAATATCTTTTTAAAAGTAAAAAGGGAATTATGGTATAGATATGAATACTTTGTTTTGGAATGGATTTTCATTTATTGATACAATTTAAGGTCAATTTTGTGATATGTATATTTCTCCCTTTGTTTAGGTATTGTGTTTATATAGCTCATTTAGAAATGTAATGTATAATTCAATACAGATTATAGATAGTACCTATGATAGTCAGATATTATAGTTAAGTTAGTTAAGATTTCTAGATATACAGACATGTATTTGAGATGGATAGGCATTTTTCAAACCTTTCAAAGACCTATAGAATATGGCATTTAAAATGGTTCAGGGTTTTTATTGACAGTGAGACATAACTGCTCCTGGCAATACCACCTATGTCAGAAAGCAAGATGGACATCGAAGAACCACATATGGAGTTTATTTCCAATATGGCAAGACTAGCCATTTGGACAAGATACTGCTCTTGTCTGGACTGTTTTGACTTTATGCTGTATAACCTGGACATACAGGACCCACAGAAAAGTGACTGCTGATTCAAAATGGACATTGCTACGGAGTTCCTGCTTCATGGAAGAGTCTGCCAGACAATCTGCAGGACACAGAGAAAAGTGACTGACAGACTGCCAATAAAAGAAGACAGTTTAAAGTTTCCTGCTGTGCTGAAAAGTCTGCCAGACACACTATGGCCTATGGGCTGAAAATGGAAGATTACAGAAGAACTTCATGTGACTGACAAGGCAAGATGTCTCTGTCATTTCTAGAGTTTATATACTATCCTTCTGTGGTCTTTGAGGGAGTTAAAGACAAATAGTTATGGTTATAGTTTTCCTTAGTTAGGATTAAAGATAAGTTACATATAGGACTTTATATCACACAACAGTTATCAAATAAGAATCACAGTTAACAATATTTAGTTCATTAACATTTAGTAAGATTTAAAGACATATTTTATCATCTATCCTATCTTTGTGAGTCTAAAGTTCTATATGTAACTATATGCTATGCTAAGGTTAAAACCCTTCTCTTTATTTTAGACAGAAAAGAGGAGATGATGGTAGATGTCATTCTGTAGATATGTTTCTCATACTGGTTAATGAATAAAGCACTGTGAGCCAATAGGAAAGGAAGATAGGAGGGACTAGGAGACGAGGAGGAAAGAGGAAGTAGTAAGGAGGAGTCAAGATGGAGAGTCTGGAGAGAACAGAACCGCCATTCCTCAGCTCCTCGGTAAGATCACGTGGAAATACATAGAAATGGGTTAATACTTAATACATATATGTTTGTACAAATTTCTGTGACTTTTTAAAATGATAGTTCTAAGTATGTTGTATCAAATCTATATAGGGTCACATAAAATTACTTAGGAAAGTTCCAACAATTCTTGCATAAATAAACAGACTTCTAGTGAATCAATTTTACAATATATTTGTTCATAAAGTTCATTATTCTGTTAAGCCTTTCATATGGCCTTCCATGAAGGGCTCTTCTGACATACCTACCTCTTCAGCTATGCGTAAGGAGTAAGGTTTTTCCTCCTGCCACCTAGTCAGTAATATATAGCTATATATGTAATATAGAATACACATAGACTACGTTTTGTTTTAAGGTCATTTTACTGCATTTACATGTGAACATTGAAAAGAAATGGCCTCCTATCCAAGAGAGCCATATAACTCTATAGCAACAGTACTAAGGACAACTATCTCAATTTCAGCTTTTATCACTGTAAACCAATAAACTGTTCTCCAGACTCATATCTGGACCTTTTCAGCCATTATAAGAAAGCAAAACCAAACCTAGAAATGGAAACTTATTTATAATAAAAGGGTGTACCATAGCTGTTAAGATGATCCCAGTCAATAAGCCAGAGAATCTGTAAAAGCATACATAGAATAATACTGAATAATTATAAGCCTCCCATAAGGACTTCTAACTGCCAGGTTCCACCCATAGAATATTCTAACTGCTGGACCCCTCCCCTACCCTACAGAGTAAAAAGCCCAATTGTGGACTTGAAATTCTATCAGTCTCTACCCTGGGAAGTTTCATCCTAAAAGTGCCACACCCTCCACAAGAAACTCTTAAATAATCCCCGCTTTCTGCTCAGTTCTCTGCTGTTTCTGGCCCAAGATACCAACACAGCCACCACCCTCCTGGTCTTTTCCTTCCCAATAAATCTCGTGTGAGATTTGTTGTGTGGTGTGTGGTGTGACTTTGTGGTACTCCTTGGCTCCTGATTGCCAGGATGCCTTTCAATCCAAGCTGTAACACTTACAGTAATAGGAAAAATTTATGTCTAAAAAATGTATTACTATCTAGCCAGGGGAGTAAAGATACAGAATCTAATAGAGAATGACACCTGGAAGCATAATAAAGTTTTAGAAGTACAACTTTTTTTTTTTTTTTTTAACAAATACACTACACGTATCTTTTACCTTATACTGAGGAATGGCAACCAGAGAAAGGGGTACTTTTTAATACTTTCCTACTTCGCTCAGACTTCCATAGCTAAGTCTTAGAGATGAGGCAGCTTGAGCAACAGTTGATTTTCTCACAGTTCTGGCCCAGACATCTCAGCATCCAGGTTGGGTTTCCTATGTGCTATCTTATGAGTTGCCTTATGTGGGAAGGCAAGCTGGGATCTCAAGCTCTACATGATCAGGACACACCCACCATTGTGATCTCATTTAATCTGAAGGTCTCCTAGAAACCCTATCTTCAGCTATAGTCATACCAGCATTAAAGCCTCAATGGACAAATTTGGGACATACACAGTTTAGTCTACAACAAATGCTACAACAACAAATAATAAATGAACATGCAAAGCCCAGAACACAGGGTGAAGGAATAAAATTAAAACAACCCAGACATCATTCCTCCAAATAAATAAAGGTTCCTGTTTAGCCAAAAACTGTCTCTACCGCACAGCCTTCATTTTTTCACCCTTACACAAGCACAAAGTTGTTGCAAACTGGATTTTTCCTAAAATGCTATTGCAAATACATTCATTTGTTCCACAACTTCTTTAGTCATACTGGTACAAAAAAGACAAAATTAAAGCCAAGATTTGGATACAAGTTTTCAATTCAGCAGGATGGCTTAGTGAATAAAGAAACTTGCTACCAAACCTGACCACCAAGTTCCATCCCTGGGGCCACATAATGAAAGGAGAGGCCTACCTGATCCTGACAGTTGTCTACAGACTTCCACATGTGTACTACTGTATATATACAAATATGCACACACGCATGCACACAATAAATGTATCATTTAAAACAGTTAGTACAACAGAGGGTCCCTGATACTGTGTGCTTCACAAATGCTAGAAGACTTTAGCATAATGGAGAGAGTGGGCATGTAGGGTTGACTCTTCAACATGCTCTTCCAGTTCCCTCTCCAGACCTGGAGGATCTGCCTCACCTAACTCATCAGGCTGTCACAAAGAAGGAAAGATAAGAAAGCCCTCTATTCATGACAGGAACATGCAAATGGGAGATGTGTAATGATGGAAGTACTAAAAAGAACAGAAAATAACAGTTATCTTGATGCCTCAGAATCCCAAGACCTGTTACATAACTGCTTCCTTTAATACTAAAGTCTGTATATTATATCCAGGGGGACAGAGTTCCAGACTATTGGCTATCCTCGGTTTTTATGTGTTTTTAAGTTTTCCTGTCATCTCTTAGTTTCAATATTTTCAGTGCAGCTCTATTTGCTACTTACAACTTTTAGTTTCTAAGATGTGATGGGATTGAATGTATAGGTACCAAGTAATGGATTTATTATTCATATGGCAGCCTCAAGAACTCTCTCATAGGGACAGTGCATACATAGCTGAGCAGGATAACATAGGAGTACTTGTTATTATTCTCTGGATTAGTTCCAGAAAAACCAAGTGTACAGACAACCCAATAAGGGGTCAAATGAAATGAAGTACATAGATAAGTTAATAAGAAAATATCTTATTTTCTACAAACATTTGATATCAATTTCCCCTACCCTGTAGTTAGCATTAGTATCTAAACACTTATAAGAGATAATAATCTTACTTATCTACTTATATAGGATTCAATCTAAGACCTTGTATAAACTAGGCAAGCTGGGCTGGAGAGATGTCTCAGTCATTAAAGGCTAGGTTCACAACAAAAAATATAAACTAGGCAAGCACTCTGCCACTGAGCTATATGCCTCCTATTGTAATTAAAGAAAAGCAGCATGCTAGAGAAAGACACCATGTAACAGGGTTCAAGCAGAGGGTTTTTTTTATTAGGCAAAGGGACCATAAAAGGGGGAGAGGGGAGGGGGTGGCTGGCCTCTGGGGACAGGAGCAGCAGGAGAGAGGGAAGAGGGGCAGAGAGAGAGGTGGGGGCAGGAGGGAGGAGGATGGGGTGTGGGCAGGGCCCTTTAAAAGGGGACGGAGTGAAAAGGCACAGGTAGTGCTCTTACTGGCAGCAGCTGAAAGCATATCTTGTCAGGACCCCACAGGCAGGCTAGTACAGATGCCTGAATACTAACATCTACCCCCGCAAAATAATCTTCAGCAGTGAATGGTTTAGAAAATAATGAAAGTAACAAGTTTTTCCCCTGAAGTGGGATTATTTCCCCACAACATTAACGGAAAGAATTATTCTGTCTGTTGTTAATTCAAACTTACAATGACCCCCCATGACAACATACAAAAACATTATGGCACCAGATGTAGCAGATTCACACAGCATCATGCAGCAAGCAAAATGGCTTCAAGCAACACAGTGCCTATAGTAATTTTCTTTACAGATTCATTTTATTTATTTATATGTATAAGTTTTTGCATGTGTGTGCAAGGCCCATGGAGGCCAGAGGAGGGAGTCAGATCCCTTGAAGCTAGAGTTACAAGTGTTGTGAGCCACTTGATGTGGGTGCTCACAGCTGTTCAAATAACCAAAAATAGGTGAGAGTGTTCTCAGCTCTGTATCAACCTCACATTCAAGGTTCAGGGATCGTAGTGGAAGAGTGGGTAGGGAAAATACAAGAGCAGAATTGAGGAGGAATGCTCTGAAATGCTGTTCCTTGAACAGAACATGGATTTGTACAGATGAACTCACAGGAGCCTTGGTTACCTTCCCAAAACCTGCACAAACCAGTTAAAAATCCATCAGCGAGGGAGAATGACTACACTGTGGATGGGGGAGGAGCTGGGGGAGAGACAATTTTATTTATGGGATGACCACTGTTGTCTATATCTCAGTGGGTAACCACATACCCATGTGTACATGGGCAGCACTAAACAGATTGAATCTCTATCTCTCTCTCTCTTACTCTCTCTCTCTCTCTCTCTCTCACACACACACACACACACACACACACACACACACACACACACATCACACACACAGAGAACATCAAGCAAGATGCATCCTGGAAACATAAGGGAAATTAAAGGAGATGAGGGAATTGATATGAGTACAATATATTATATACATGTATAAAATTTAAAAGAATAAAATTTAAAAACAGATGGGAAAGTGCTTAGTTTCTGACCCAGAAATGCAAAAAGAAGCCAAATAAACAAACACTCTCCCCCAAAAACACTAACAACAAAAATGTTTGGTTTCCTTCAGTGAGCAACCAAAAGACACAAGCTCCCTTCCATGGAGATTAGGGGCCTCCCAAGCACTTGTATAATATAATAAAGCCATAATATAATAAATCCTAGTGAAAGGGGCACAGGAATGGAAAACAAAACAAACAATCATCACCTCCATGCTCACAAGAGAAATGCCATCTTCTAGTCAGTGTCTACTACAGAACCTGGTTAGATTCTTTACAGACATAATAAAAGAAAGAACCTTTCAAATTCCAAAAAGCCTGGGAAAGGGTAACTTTTCAGGGTGGAGATATGACTCAGTGGTACAACATTAGCGGCAGTACTGAATTCAATCTGCAATTTTATGATTATGGGTGACAGGTCCTGGGAAAGTGGCTCAGTTGGTAAAGTGTTTACTTACTGGGTATTACAACCTGAGTTCAGATCTCTAGCATGCCTGTCAACAGCATGTACTATAATCCCAGTGGTGGGTGGGTGGAAAAAGGCAGATTCCTCAGCTCACTGGCCAGTTTGTATAGCCAAAATTAGTTCTAGATTCAGTAAAAGACTCTGTTTCAAAAATAAAGGCGGACAGTGATTAAGTAAAACACCTAATCTCTACCTGTGGCGATGTAAATGAGCAAATCTGCATGGACAAATGCACCGCATGCAAGTGTGCAACACACACTCTCACATATACAAACACACACACACACACAGGCAGGGGGAGTGGTGACAGAATATCATTCAGTAACCTTCTCATGCAGTCAATGAAAACAAGAGTGCTTTACTCTAACATGCACTGAGCTTCAGACATCTGCTTTCACAATTCAGTTCACAGTGATGCTACCAGGCATCAGATTTCACATTCCTTCTACAAGCTTTTACTAACACCATCAGTCTGAATCATTCTCTAGAAATACATAAGTTCAAATATTAAGTTTTCTAACTAATATATACAGTGAAACTTAAAATATTCACATGCACACATGTTTCAGAATTAGAGCTGTTGGTTAAATTTCTCTTTGAGTGTCAGATGCTCTCTTCTTTCACACACACACTTAGGCAGGCAAAGTTCCATAAGGTTCAAGAGACCATGTGGCATTGAAAATGGCATATTGATTTATACTGCTGGTGCCCTAAAGCATAATGTTTCTTTGTTCAAAGGCTGAAAATTACCAAAGATCTTTGTTTTAATAAGAAATGTATATGTTGCCCTATCCTTATGCTAACACGTAAAAAAAGTCTCCTTTCCAGGAATTGGTCTGTATAGTTAATCAGTTATTAGTCCTTTAAAAACACTAATTTGGTATAACATACTTTAAAAAATACCCCAAACTACAATTTGTTGGCATAGTGCCACACACAGAAATGAACTTTAAAATGAATTGAGATTACCTGACTTCATATAGATGAAAAAGTCTCAACCATTCATGTGTGATAGGTAAATGCATATGTAGTTAAAATTATATTGTTTTAAATTACAAGCTCATTTTATGTCTCAAAGTTTTAGAGTTTTATGTACTGTGACGTCATCTGTATTAACCTCTGACAGGTTTATTCTATTAGGAGATTTGTACCTGTGCAATATACTTGTAACAAAAACCCCAAGTATCACTGTTGTATCATTTCTTTCTCCCTTTTTAAAAACAAACTTCTTTAAACATGACTTTCCATTTGTGATTTAAAATGCCTGAAAGGGATTATATGAACTAATCATTTTTAATTGTTGCTAATGCCTAGCACTTACTTCAATCATTCACAGTTCAAAATAAATGCTTACACCAATACAATGCTTAATGTATATAAACAACTCTAAGTCTATGATCTCATGTCTGTCCTTCCCTGATTCTGTAGAGGGTTAGATAATGAGTATTTTAGACTAAGTGAATTCCAAGGTCTTGGTTGCAACTACTTGTGGAAGTTAGAGCACAAAAGTAGCCAGACAATGCATAAGGGACACAGCTAGATTTAGTGCCATCATTTTTGATATGTGCTACAGAAGTAACAGACTGTGTCTTAGGCTAAGATGGGAAACGCTAAATATTGTACCACTTCAATACCCCTAGGCTGTCTTAACACTTTGCTTTCCAGAAGAAATCCTTCATGAGCATGATGAATGCATATAGCTTCAGCACTAAAAACACCATTCTTCACAGAGAATTAATGTCCTTGTCCACTGAAATCCCAGGCTACCTTCCTGGAAAGCTACATAAGTTTTTTAAGTGTAACACTATACAAAGAAACAAGGACTTACTCAGGCTATCCAATCTTTCAAATATTCTAATACCAATCTCTCTTACTGTCTTCCCTCAACTTACGCTGATGCATCTTTTTGTCAAAATATTTCTTCCATTCTTCCTATAGAAAGTGAATTCTATATCCCCCAATTTTGCTACCAGAGTTGGAGGCTAACTTCACTCTCCTCCCTAAATGCTTGCAAAACTGTCCAAGTCAGACAAGCTGTGTGATTCACTTTCTCAGATTCTTTTGTGTGGTACCAAAGCCACATAACATCAATAATATCATAAAAGACTATCAGGTGATGGGTGTGAGGACATCCCGAAAAGTTCTTTTATTTTCTTTTTAAATGGAGAGTACTTTACAGTTGCCCTTTCTTCACACCCTAATTCAAATGGGGTCCTTTGAATGGGAGCAGCCATTAGAAGCTAGGACTGTAGCCTATACTGCTAACTTTACACCCACAAATCAATACAAGAGGCCATATCTCTCCAGTTCTTATTATGTGAAAAACAGACCCTTTAAACGAAAATGTCATTGGATTTCTAAACCATTTTTTGAAAGTGCTATCCAAAATGTGTAATAAGAATTTCTCTGACATGGAGAGAAAACCAGCAGAACATGGTCTCTGACTTGAGGGCTGACATTCTTGGAAAAAATGAAGTCAAAACAAGCCAGAAGAGGTCCAACATGATTATCCAGGGAGGGATGGTGAAGCAGACAGATAGCAGAGACAGAGTCAGAAAGAGACAGAAAAAGAGTCAGAGGCATAGAGACAGAGACAGAGAGACAGAGTCAGAAGAACACACACAGAGAAAGAGAATGGAAAAAAGATTTAAAATTTACTATGGTAGAGTCAATAAGTCTTATTAATGTTCTACTCTGCAAATCAAATGTAAAAATTCTAAGTGTATTTATTTTCTCCTATATACTTCCACTATGTGAAAAACCAGTTCAGAACTCATTTTTTATAGTTACAGTTTCATGGTTTTTAAGCTAATTTTTCTTTATGATCAGATTTCTCTAATATTTTTAAATGCATGATTATTGTCAATATGAGAGTATGTCTGTCACTTGCAGAATCTTCGAAACAATAACCACCAAATTAGTAATGACACTGCCAGTAAGGACAATGGTTCTTTTAAGCATTCAAAGATCTACCATTCTCTGTTTAGGGACAGCTGCCTCTCTCTTTGATCTATGTCATGTGATTCTACCTAACTGAAACAAATCCATATGTATGGTGACTTTAATTTACATATCCCTCTAAGTAAAACCCTCACATTTAAATAAATTTGTACTGGAGCAATATTGGGGGGGGCCTAACAAACAACTGTAACTGCAGCTCCAGGGGAACCCCTTCTCCAGCCTCCATGGGTACCTCCCCTCACACACACGAAGCCCCACACACATACTTATAATGTAAACGGAAAGTAAATCTTAAAAATATGTTTATTTTTTTACAAACAATGCACATAGGTATATGTACACACACACACACACACACACACACACTTCCAACTTTAAACTGCAAAGTTCTCTGCTTTATGACTATTGCCTATTGGTTTTACACTGTAGTGTAAGCATTTATCAACAACAGCTATATATTCTATAAGTTGTTCTGGTTTCTAGATAATTTTTTCATCCCATTATTTATAACAGAATAGGATTCCTTTGAGCTGTTTAATCTTTACCTAGAAAGAAATCTAAATATGAGGGAAGTTAAGGCCCCATTATAGCAGTGGGGCAATTTAATGAAGACCCAACATTTTGTGGTAAAGCCCAAATTTCATATTGTCTGTTTTACTTGACAAATCTGTGCTTCACAGAGTAGTAACAGCAGCAGAACAGCTGGGTGGCCTTATCAAGCACACAGGAAGCAACAGCACATGCTGCTAAGTGTCTTTCTGATTGCCTAGAAAAGGCAGCACATGCAGATTTATTCCCTGTTATAAATCAGAACAATTATTTCTCTGGAGTTTACAGTTTCTTCACACAAGAGCCAAACTTGCTGAACACAAAAATGAAAGTAAGCCTCAAAAGGATATCTTCCCTTTCTTTGATGATCAGTTCATTCTGCTCTTCCAACTGCCGGATCTTCTTCTCAAAGGACTCCTGCTCAGTTTTCAGTCGCTCCTCTGTCACTTCCTTTTCTTCACTTACTCTAAGAGAAATACCAGAAAGTGAAGGGAAAATGCACAGTCCCCAGAGTAAAGCCACATCCCTACCGCTTGAGTCCATCCACCCAAACTACATTTCTGACACACGGTTCTTAGGGAGGTTCTGGATTTTTAATTTACTCTTTCATAAAAAGTCTTCAACTTTGCAGCATTTATGCTCCACATTTTAAAAGATACGCACAAGAAAACATAAACTCATGGTCTACATTTTTAACTGAAGCAGTGTAAGACCTCACCCTCCATCTCACTTTAGAGTAGGCAATAGGTTAGTCAAGAAAGCAATAATCTAAATGGAGGGAACAACTAGCCTGTCCTCTTGTCCTCTATTACAATGTCTCCAGTCTCACTCCCAGCCCTGTAGTGGCCTGCTTGCAAGGGCCTGTCCTTCCACCCTGTCTCCATCCCCTGGAAACTGCAGAGCACTGATGTGGACCCAGCTTTTCTTCTTCCTGTGGACCACTTCAAGCCCTCCCTTCTAATTCATCCCCAACCCTTTGAGTTAGGTCCAGATACCCAGAAATACTTTCTACCTGGGAATATCAGTGACACCAGACAGGGACTCAGGCAGGGGAGTCACAACATCCTTCCTGTTCTCCATTACAATCTCTCCATTTTCCTCAGCCCAGTAACAACCTGCTAACAGGTCTGCCCCTCCCATCCCAACTGCATTCAACTCCAACTCTTAGCTCAGATGCAGGATCATCCTGGACCTTTCATCCATCTTTCCAGACTATTCTCTACCTTGCTACAACCTATTAACAGGATCTCCCTTTCCCACCACACCTCCAACTTCCTGGAGACACCACCTGTTGGTGTGGAAAGGATTCCATTTGTTCTTTCTGAAGCCCCCTCACAGCCTTTTCTCCTAGCATACATCTGTATTTATCTTCCACCCACTGACATGCAGCACTCTCTACCAGGCAACACACTTTCCTAATATCCAGAGAGCACAACAGAAACCAAAGAAAGAAACATCCATGGAGCAAAGCCAAGAAGAGATATCAACGTGGTGCTGGCTAGTATTACATCAACTTGACACAAGCTAGAATTACCTGAATGGAGGAAACCTCAATTGAGGTTTCTCAATTGAGAAAATGCTTCCATAAGACCCAGGCATAGAACATTTTCTTAATTAGTGATTAACAATGGAGGGCTCAGCCCACTGTGAACAGTGCCTTCCCTGGGGTTCTATAAGAAAGTAGGCTGAGCAAGCCAATAAGCACCACTATTCCATAGCTTCTGCATCAGCTACTCCTTTATAGTTCCTGTCCTGTTTGGGTTCCTGTTCTGACTTCCTTTAGTGATGAATAATGATATAGAAGTACAAGCTAAGTAAATCCTTTCCTCCCCAAGTTGCTTTGGTCACGGTGTTTCATAACAATGGAAACCCTAAGACAAATACCTAGAATTACCACAGTCATCCTAACTCCAGATGTCTAGACACTAATGCAAAAACACAAACATCAAGAGTTAAGACCATGCCTCTAACAGAAAGAACCCACAAAGTCTACTACAGTAGGCACAGAGATATGCAATAAGGTTGGAGTATAAGACAAAGACTGCAAAGCAGCAATTATGAGTATGTTCAAGAACCATAAAGAGGCTATAAATAAATCCCATAATTAAGTCTGTGAAAACAACAGTTCAAGACATGAAAGTAGAACCAAAATCACTAAAGAAAATCCAAATTGAGACTAACTGAAAAAAAAATTAGTAAATCAAAAACCTTAGAGGTAAGCCTCACTAACAGAGTGCAAGACAATACAGACTTCAGACATAGAGGCTATAGTAAACGAAATGGATACTTCAGTCAAATAATATGTTAACTCTGAAATATTCCAGACACAGATTACGCAGGCAATCTTGGGCACTGTGAAAAGACTAAATCTACAAATAAAATGAATACAGAAAGGAGAGAAAACCCATGTCAAAGGTACATAAAACATTTTCAACAAAATCATAAAAGAAAATTCCCCTGACCTAAAGGAGGAGGTGCCTATCTATGTATAAGTATACAGAACACCAAATAGAATGGAACAGAAAAGACATTCCCAATAACACTGAACATTAAAAAAAAAACAAAACAAAAACAACAACAACAACAACAAAAAAAACACTGAAAGCAGGAGAGGAAAAAACAAGTAACTTATAAAAGCAGATCTATTAGAATAACACCTGACTTCTCAATAGAGACTCTAAAAGCCAGAAGAGCCTGGACAGATGTTCTACAAACTCTGAGACCACAGATACCAGTCCAGACAACTATACCCACAAAATTTGCAAACATAATAGATGGAAAAAGAAAGACATTCCATGATAAAACCAAATTTAAGTAGGATGTATATATTTAAGAAATATGTATATTCAAATCCATCACTTCATAAAGTAGAAGTAAAACTTGCACCTGAAAATTTCCATAGTCAAGAAAATAATATCATACAAGCAAGAGAACACACACACACACACACACACACACACACACACACACACACCCCACAACAAAATGATGAAAATTAACAAATACTTCTTATGATTCTCAACATCAAGGGTCTCAATTCCCCAGTAAAAGATACTGAATTTGGAAACAAGAGCCATCCTTTTCCTTCATCCAGAAAAAAAAAAAAAAAAAACCCTTACCATCAAACACACACATCACCTTAGAATGACAGAATGGAAAAATATATTCAAAAACATAGAACCAAGAAGCAAGTAGCACTTGCCATTTTAATATCTGGCAAAACATTAAGGTAAATCTATTTAGAAGAGATAGGGAAAGATAATACATATTCATCAAGGGAAAAAATCCACCAACAGGTAAGTACAATTCTAAACATTTATACACTAAACACTAAGGCACACAAGTTCATAAAAGAAACACTACTACAGCTAAATCACATATTGACCCTCACAGCAGGATAGAGGGTAACTTTTAATAACCCACTCTCATTAATGGACAGGCCGTCCAGACCAAAAATAAACAGGGAAATGGAGATAACTGATGCTATAAAACAAATAGACATGATAGATATTTACAGAATATTTCACCCAAACACAAAAGAAGATACCTTCTTCTCTGAAAATCATGGAACTTTCTACAAAACTGACCATACACTTGGACACAAAGCAAATCTCAACACAGAAGAAAACTGAATAACCATTATAGATTAAAGCTGGATACCAACAACAACAGAAAGTATACAGACTCATGGAAACTAAACAACTCACTGCTGAGTTGAAAATGTGTCAAGACAGAAATTAAGAAGGAAATTAAATTTTTTTTCAGATTGAATTAAAATGAAAATACAACAAATTCAAACCTCTGGGACACATGAAGGAAGGTCTGAGGTAAGTTCAAAGCACTAAGTGCCCACATTAAAAATATTGGAGTGATCTCATATTAGCAACTTAATAACGCATCTGAAAGCTCTAGAACAACAACAACAACAAAATAACATCTAAAAGGAGTAGATGGAAAGAAATAATAAAACTCAGGGGTGAAATCAATAAAATAGAAACAAAAAATTGTAAAGAATCAAAGATATGGTCCTTCGAGAAAATCATTAAGCTTGCTTAATTAACCCTTAACAAACTAAACAGAAAGGAATAGAAGATTCAAATTAATAAAGTTAGAGACAAAAAGGGGCCATCATAATAGACACCAAGGAAATCCCTAGAGTCATAAGGAGATACTTTAAAAATCAATATTCCTCCTAACTAGGAAATTTAAAAGAAATGGATAATTTTCTTGATACATACCACTTGCCAAAGTTAAATCAAGATCAGACAATTTAAACATATCTATAACACTAGTAATACAGAAGCAGCAACTAAAAATTTCCCAACCCAAAACAGCCCAGGGCCAGATGGTTTCAACATAGAACTCAACCAGACCTTCAAAGACGAATAAGCATCAGTACCCCTCAAATTATTCCACAAAATAGAAATTGAAGGATCATGGCCTAATTCTTTTGATGAGGCAACAATTACTCAACAAAGAAAGCAAGTTACAGTCCATTTTTCCTTATGAACATAAACCCAAAATTTCTCAAAATACTTGCAAACTGAATACAAAAATACATTAAAAGATTACCTACCATGACCAAGTAGACTTAATCCTAGAGATGCATAGATGGTCCAACCTACATAAATTGATAAATGGTATCTCTAGTGCACAAATGAACTTTGGGAGCCTATTCCACATACAGGGAAACTCTCTCAGCCTAGACACATGGGGGAGGGCCTAGGCCCTGCTGCAAATGATGTGACAGACTTTGATGATCCCCCATGGAAGACCTCACCCTCCCTGGGGAGAAGAAAAGGTATGGGATGGGAGGTCAGTGGGGGACATGGGAGGATGGGAGGGAGAGCGAACTGAGATTGATAGGTAAAACAAGATGGTCTCTAATTTAAATTTTAAAAAAGAGAGAAAAATAAATAAATTGAAAAATGGAATAGAACACACTGAACAAACTCAAGAAAAACTACATAATCATCTCATTAGATGAAGAGGCTTTGATAAAATCCAACATGCTTTCAGGATAAAAGTCCAGGAGAGACTAAGGATACAGAGGACATACCAAAACATAATGAAAGTGATTTGCAAAAATTCCACAGACAATATCACCAGCTCATAATCCTCTCTTTTGCCCCAACTTTCTCTATTCATATTAGAAATAGAACAAAAGAAATCAGAGAGGCATTCATTCTCCAGCCAAGCTGAGAAAAGGTTACACAGCCTGAGGATTAGTGAGAGTTCATGGAAACAGGACCAACCCATTCAGCCTGGGTAGAGATAAGAAGCTAGTGGCCAGCTGCTTTGCTTTTCTGATATTCTGCTTGAAGCCTGAACCCAAATATCAGACTCTGGGTCTTTAATTATTTCATGTTACAACTTACATTTCAGAGGTTTAGTCCATTATCATCAAGGTGGCGAGCATGACAGCATGTAGGCACACATGGTCCTGGAGAGGTGGCTGAAGAGTGCTACACCTGGATCCACAGGTAGCAGGAAGAGAAAGTGACACTAGGCCTGGTTTGAGCCCACCCCCAGGCCACACACTCCAAAAAGGCCATACTTCCTAATACTGCCACTCTCAATGGAACTATGTGAGCCATTTTCATTCAAACCACCACATATGTAAATCATAAACAAAATGGATGAATTTCTAGATTCAGAAAAACCACCAAAATCAAACCAGGAAGAACTCAACAACCTAAACAGACTCATAACAAAGAAGGACATTAAAATCATAATAAAAAGCATTCAGAAACAAAACAAAAAAAAATACAAACAAAAAACTCCAGGATCAAATGGATTCACAGCAGAATTCTACTACTTTCAGGGAAGATCCAAGGTCAATACTATGTAAACTATTCAAAAAAAGAAGAAGAAGAGGAAGAGGAAGAGGAAAAGGAAGAAGAAGAAGAAGAAGAAGAAGAAGAAGAAGAAGAAGAAGAAGAAGAAGAAGAAGAAGAAGAAGAAGAAGAAGAAGCATAATGTACAGCCCCAAATTCCTTCTATAAAACTAGTATCATTCTAATTCCAAAACCAGGCATAGGCATAACAACATAAAACTGTAAGTCAATATCCCTGATGAATACAGACTCAAAAATGTCCAGTCCATTAAAACACTTATAAACAGTACATAGAAATACAAAAAGATTATCCATCATGACCAAGTTTGCTTTATTGCTCAAATGCAGGGATAGGTCAATATTTGCAGGTCAATAAATTTAATAAAACATATAAATGGACTAAAAAATAAAAATCAAATGATTATTTCAATAGATATAGAAAAACCCTTTGACCAAATCCAGCATGCATTAATGATCAAGTTCTAGAGACTGTAAAGCTAGCCAGAATATATCTCAAGATAATAAGAGCTGTATGAGAAACTCACAGCCAACATGTTCTTAAATAGTGAAAATCTTGAAGCAATTCCACTGAAGTCAGAAATAAGAAAAGGATGTCCACTATTCTTACTCCTTTGCCACACTGGTTCAAAACACTAGCTGGTGCAATAAGACAAAAGGAGGAAATTAAAGGGACACAATAGGGGAAAAAAAGAAGTCAAACTATCTCTATTAGAAGATGACATGATAATATACGTTGGTGACCCCAAGAATTCTATCAGAAAACTTTGAGAAACAATAAACAAATTCAACAGTGTGACAAGATACAGAGTCAATTTGCACAAAGTAATAGTTTTTCTATACAACCAATATATACAGAAATATTGTGGACACACTCCTACTTACAATACCCTCAAAGAAAATAAAAAATGGAGTAAGCCTAACCAAGGAAGGTAGTAAAGGACCTCTACAATGAAAACTTAAAGTATCTGAAGAAATATGTAGAGAAAGATACTAGAAAATAGAAAGATATCCAGACTCCTGGATTGGTACAATTAATATTGTGTCAGTGAGCATTTGATTAAAATATATTTACAGGTCCAATGAAATTCCAATTAAAATCCCCATCTCATTCTTCTCACACACACACAAAAAAAAATAAAAATAAAAAGCTACCCTAAAATTCATATGAAACCACAAGAGACCCCATATATCAAAAACAATCCTAAACAAAAAGAACAATGCTGACGGATTAGCATTCCAGATCTAAAACATATTATTGAGCTATACTAATAAAAACTATTAAGTAGTGGCACAATGACAGAGATGTAGACCATTGGAACAAAATAGAAGTTACAAGTGAGTACTCATAACTTCAGACATATGACAGAGACATGAAAATCCTAAGCTGAAGAAAAGACAGCATCTTGAACAAATGGTGATACACGGAAAACTGAATGTCCACATTCAGACAAAAGAGATTAGAACAGTACCAACTCCAAATGGATCAAAGACCTAAATCTGAAACCTGAAACACCAAAACTACTAGTAGAAAACATTAGACAAAACTCTACATGATATAAGGATAAGAAAGGACTCCCTAAATAGTTTCCCCAAGAATTAAGGCCAACAAACGACAAATGGGGGCCTTTGTGAAACTCAAAAGCTTCTGCAAAGCTAAAGAAACAATCAACTCCAGTAAAGAAGAAGCCTGTAGAATGGAAGCAAATCTTTGCCAGCTATACATATGACAGAAAATAATATCTGAACACAGAAAAAACAAGCTCAAAAGAAAGCTCAAAAAAAAAAAAAAAAAAAAAAAGAAAGAAAGAAAGAAAGGAAGGAAGGAAGAAAGAAAGGAACCAAAACAGTCATATAAACAAATGACCCATTTGAAAAACAGGCCTGGGACCTGAACTAAGTTTTCAAAATAAGAAAAAAAAAATTTAAAAAGTTACAAAACATCACAAAAATTCCATCATCATCCCTATAAATTAGGAAACCGCAAATCAGAACAAGTTTGATTTTTCATCCTTATTGCTGTCAGAATGGCAAAGATCAGTGCAACAAATGGCAACAAATGCTGGAGAGGTTGCAGGGAAAAGGGGACCCTCACTCACTGTTGGTGGAGATACAAACATACAGCCAATATGGAAATCCGTGTGGAGAATTCTAAAAGCTGAAAATAAATCTGCCGTATGACATGACTATGCCATTCCTTGGCATATGCCCAAAGCACTTGACATCATACTCCACAGATACTTGCTCAAACATGTCCGTTGCTGCCTTAGTCACAATAGCTATGAAATGGAAATAACCTACATGTCTTCAACTGATGAATGGATAATGACAATGTGTTACAAAGAAACTATGGAATAATATTAGGCTGTAAAGAAAAATAAAATCATGAACTTTGCAGGTAAATAATTGAAAATTGAAAGAGTTATATATGAAAGAGTCATCCAGATTCAGAAATACAAGTAACACATGTTCTCTCACATCTGAAGCTCCTAGCTCCAAATCTTCAGACGTCAGTACATATCTTGGAGTAACTGCAGAAACTAGTAAAATTAAGGCACCATTGCCAGGGTGAGGTGAGGAGTAATAGAAAGGGCAATAGCAGTGCATAAGTGGTCTGATTAGAGAAGTTGGGATGGGGGTTCCCTAATCAGAGAGGAATGAGAGATAAATACAGAAGAATTGAGAAGGGTAAAATAACAATAAGGATGTCTAAAAATAGTCAGAATAAATCATACCATTAACTGCTTACCTAAAAACACCTAAAAACAAAACCCTATAATATATGTAAGTGTGTATAAGTATACATGTGCAGTTTAAAAGAAAATTTCTCATCTGGGCTGACAATGCTCCCTCTAAGAGCCAAGATTACCTAACAAAAACTTAACACCAAGCATGAGAATCCCCCTTTTAAGTAGCAGGTTGGTCAAGGTTGTCCAAGAAATTCCCCCAAAATACAAGCTATTGCTAGTGTCCTTGATTGCCTCCCAGAGGTGGAAGTTTGATCCCTATTGCTGAGGACATCATGCACTTCAGACACAGGACTTGGAGGCCTCTGAGCTGGAACTGATCTGAAAGCCCCATCCTTGAGAATCAGCTTTCATGGAACTAAAAGGTGCTGTGCAAGCTTCCAAAGGAGGGAAGCAACCAACAGCCTACTCAGCTATGGCACCATGAACCACATCAACAAGCACATGCCATGACAACCCTACGAGTGCAGTACTGGCAAACACACTCTGAGTATAACCAATGGCTCTCTAACTGAATTTAAGACACACTCAACAAGAAAGAAATCATGCTTGGCATTGGAATTCTATCCAACTACCCAGGGCTAGTGAAGGCATCGATTTTGGGGAGAGAGAACTTACAATTAACCATTTTACTAAACTAGCACAATTCCTAATTAAACTCTAAATATTTGTCCTTATCCACACAAATAAATATAGTTCTTACCCCTTACCAAGGAAATTTTTCTTTGCAATATACAGAGACCATTACATAAAATCACACTCAATCAAAAAGCAGGGTTGTGGAGCCCAGTCCCAGTAGATATAGCCACAGCTAAACCTCAGGGAATGTTGTAGAAGAAGGAGCACAAAGAGTATAAGAGACAGAGGAGTATGAGTTTGCCATGAAAATGTGACTCCAAGTAATATATGAGGCTAGACCCATAAATTCTCATCAAACATGACTGCCTAAACTTGAACTGCACAAGGACAACAACAATAGACGTACCAAAGTGGACAAGGAATATCTGTGAGGCCTGAGACCTACACAAAGAACTATAGGCAACTAAGGAATGCTGAGAGTGTGAGAAATAGTCTTAACCAGACAAGAGCACACCAATTGGTTATCCAATAACAAATGGTCAACCCTTAAAATGTGCAGAAAAACATTGTACAGACTGAGCAGGGATATATATGTATACATACACATAAGCACAAAACAACAATGAAAACTAAGAGGCCATGAATTTTAAAGAGAACAAGGAAGGATATGTGGGAAGGTTTGAAGGAAGGAAAAAAGGAATAAATGATGTAGCTGTGTAATAATCTTAAAAAGAAAAGAAAAAAAGAGTTAGAAATTCTTATAGACCCCCTAGACACACCACTTCACATTCAAGCAGAATATTTTATCACTGCATATGCAATTATGTGTTCAACCTCAGAGTTAGGCATAAGTACTTCCCTTTTCTTTCCAGTTCCTATTCTTGAGATTATTACATAATTACATCATTTCTCCCTTTGGAGAAAGAACATTTTCATAGTATACTTCCCAAGAGAAAAGAACACTCAGTTTGCAAACAGCAACATGATTTAAAAAAAAAAAAAACTAAATAAATTATGCTGCTATGAACATAGTTGAGCAAATGTCTTTGTGGTATGATTGTGCATATGTCCAAGAATGGTATTGCTAGATTTTGAGGTAGATAGATTCCCAATTTTCTGAGAAAATGCCATACAGATTTCCAAAGTGGCTCTAAAAATTTGCACTCCCACCAGCAGTGGAGGAGTATTCCCCTTACTTTACATCCTTTCCAGCATAAGCTGTCACCAGTGTTTTTTATCTTAGCCATTTTGACAGGTGTAAGACGGTATCTCAACTAGGGTCAAGACCATGATTGGGAAAACCACAGACACAGTTAACCCAAGCTAGTGGGAGCTCATGGATTATGAACTGACAGCTGGGGAACCTGCATGAGACTTAACTAGACCCTCTGAATGTGGGTGACAGTTATGTGACTTGATCTGTTGTGGGGGAGGGTTCTGGCAGTGGCACCAGGACCTATTCCAGGGGTATGAACTGGCTTTTTTGCTCTATCTTGATATATGGAGGGGCTTGGGATTGGGCTTGCCTCAACTTGGTATGCCAGACTTTGTTGACTCTCCAAGGAAGGCCTTATTCCTCATGAGGAGTGACTGTGGGGGGTGGGGAGTGTAGGCTGTTATAATATGGATCCCATGGTGTGTGAGGAACAAACATGCCAGGCAGACAGAATTAAAGTGGAAAGTTTAATTGGGGGAAAGGAAAGTGAGAGGGGGAAGAGAAAAGAAAGAGGGAGAGAGGAGGAGAGAGGGAGAGAGAGTCGGGGGGGGGGGGGGACAGGAAAAGTACTATTTGCCTTTTCAGAGGAACAGAGGAAAAGAGAAAGAGGAAGTTGGTGGGTGGAGTTTTCCTCTTAAGTAAGCCTGCCATGGGGGGGGGGGATTACAATGGGAGGGGGAGAGAAGTGGAGGGAGAGAGGGAACTGGGGCTGGTAAGTACAATGAAAAATAAATAACTTTTTAAATAAAAAGTAATTAAAATGGCTAAGGACTATTAATTTCAAAGTGTTCAACATCTTTAGCAATGAAATAAATGCAAATTAAAACTACTTTGAGATTTCATATTATCCCAGTCAGAGTTGCTAAGATTAACAAATGTTGGTGAAATGTATGGAAAGGAAGACTCTCATTTATCATTGGTGGGATTGCAAATTGATATAGCAATTATGGAAATCAGAGGAGTCTCAAAATTCTAAAAGTAGATTTATCAAAGGACTTCACAACTTACTCCACAGATACTTGCTCAGCCATGTTTACTGCCACTGCATTCACAATAGCTCTAAGAACCAGAAACAGCCTAAATGTCCTGCAAATGATGATGACTAGATAATGAAAATATGGTACACATTCCCAATAGTATTCAGGTAGAAAGAAAAAAAAAAAATCATGAAATTCTCAGGTAAGTGGTTGGAACTAAAAAATATCATACTGAGTAAAGGTAACCCAGACCCAGAAAGACAAATGCTGCATGTCCTTCCTTATTTGTGGATCTTAGATCTAAATCTTTAGATGGACTAAACACAGAACCAGGGAAATACAGAGACCACAGTGGTGGGAGGAATGGAGAGCGAGAGAGGAGGACAGGTGCTGTGTTGGAGAACAATGAAAAAATAATGGGTGGGGCACTTTAAGTAGGGAGGGAAGGAGGGCAATATAGAGGTGAGGAAAAAGGGAACATAACAATGAGGTTGTTTGAAAGCCATAGGAAAACATTATTTTATGATTACAAATTCACATCTACTACACACACACACACACATTAGTTTAAATGAATTTACACCAGTTGGAGTGTTAATGCTCCCCCAAGAACCACAAACTATCTACCAAGAACCCTGGGGTAAAAGTTGAAAATTTCCTTTTGAGTTATTGATCAGGGGAAACTCCCCAAATATAGGCTATCACTCTTCCACTTGCTTGTCCTCTAGAACTTAATGCTGCAGACACCACACACTTACACCACTATGGAAAGGTATCCCCAAAGATGTAGTAGTGTTAATTAATTATTGTGGGTAACCAACAGACATCTCCTTGGACTAATGACCAGTTCAATGATAGGACATTCATACATAGGACCATAAATCCAGCCAACTACCTGTAGATGGAAAGGAAGCTTATGAATCCTAGAGAAGATTCTGCTACTACCACTTTAATAAATCAGTATAATTACCTACTGCATTCTAAATATTTATATTTACACACACAGATAAAATATGTCTCTCACCCATCATTAAAGAAGATATTTTTAGAGCAGATAGAGACCATTACAGAAAGCCACAACTAATCAAAATGGAGAGCACTACTCACTGTGGGGATGCTCAACTGCAACCAATACTTCTACAACACAATCCCTACACATAGGATTCAGGGAGGGAACATTGTAGGAGAGGGAGGGGAAAACTGTGGGAGCCAGAAGACCAGAACTTCTGCAGCAAGACTTGTCTTATAGATATAATAGTGAAATGTACCCATGAAATCTCCATAAAATGGCTGCCTAAAAAGATATAAACAATAACAACACCAGCTGTTGTGCTAACAAGGATGGGGTAAATCTTACAAGGTCAAGCCCTAGATGACAAGCTACAAGCAATTAATTAGTGGGTGCGGAAAGATAGAGAATTAGTCTTCTCTGAGGAGGAGGCCCTATTTGGTTATCTGATCCCAAGTGTTCAGCCTTAAACAAATATACATACAATCAACACTTAATGAATGTATATGTATGTATGTATATATGCATGTGTGTGTGTGCATGTATGTGTGTATGTAACATTAATAAAGAAAAGATCAGGAGTTTGAGAGCAAATGGGGGGACATAGGAGAAGTTGTGGGGATAGAAACGAAGAAGCCACAGTATTCCTCTATGAAATTAATTTAAAAATTAGTTTTAGAAGTATAAAGATACACATTATAAAAAGAAATTAAAATTGTATTTATTCATAGTTGTCATACTTATTAAGATCCTTTAAAAACCTACAAATAAAGAGAAAAACTCTGTACAATAATAACAACAGTCGACAGAAAGATATCAGCAGTTTTTAGGTTATTCTTAGCTATAGAGTGAGTTTCAAGCCAGTCTGAACTACATGAGACCATCTATGGAAAAATAAAGAGCTGGATAGAGGGCTCAGCAGTTAGAGTGCTTGCTGCTTTTTCAGAAGAACCTACTTCAGTTCCTAGCTCACAAATGAGACTCTAGATCAGTGGTTCTCAACCTGTGAGTCTCAATCCCTTTGGGCTTCTCATATTAGATATTCTGCATATCAGATATTTACATTACTATTCATAGTAATAATAGCAAAATTATGGTTACAAAGTAGCAAAGAAATACTTATATGGTTGGGGGTCACCACAACATGAGGAACCATATAAGAAGGATTTGAAAACCACTGCTTTAGATCTCAAAGATTCGATGCCTCCGTCGAAACTTATATTGCACACATACATAGATACACATATGCATAAATAAAAGTTTAAAAGAAATTAATCCACATAAACAAATATGAAACTTTATATGCTAATCTATAAGTATAGGAAAAGCAATTGTTAAAGCCAATCTTCTATATTAAAAAAAAAAACTCAGTAACATGAGCGCTAAAAGAACTATTCCTCCAACTCAATAAATAGCATCTATGAAAGACTCCTTATACTTATCATACTTATGAACAAATAGAACAATTTGTTTCTGTCCTTGTACTTCTGGAACGAGACAAGACTGTCAACTACAACACTCTCTATTAGAAATGTCCAGAGGGCAATATAAGAAAAGAAAATATATACAGATCATAAAGAAACAAAGTTTTTATGTACAAGTGACATTACTCTATAAGAAACATTAAGAGATCCAAGAAAATATATTAAAATAAGCTATTTATAGAAACAATGTTACTATGATGAATTCAAGTTTGTATATATAACTCAGGGACTCCTCCATCCTGGGACTCATGTTTTGTTGCTAGGTTAGGGCTAAATCATAAATGTCACACCTAAGATTAGGTTACAAAAGACATTGATTTCTTTTATGCTGTTTCTAATTCCGATGGAAGCCAAGAAATAAGTAAATGCTGAAGGTGTTGTCATGCTTCTTGATTCTTACGGTAAACCGGCTGAAAAGAAAGTTAACTGAACAAAGGCCATTAAGCTGTAAAGAGAAAGACTTTAGTGATATCAAAGATTGTCAGCCTGTGAATGCTTGCTCACAAGCACGCGTGCGTGCGCACACGTGCACACACACACACACACACAGAGAGAGAGAGAGGACAGGGGAGGCTGAATTTCTACAAATCTTATAAGTGTATTTTAAATCAAAGATACCACTGTGTAAAACATGTTTTAGAAATAGAGCCAAAGTTGAAACGTTTGTTGAGGCTTTAGAAAAATTAAAGTTAATATCTCAAAATAAGCAGAAAAGATGTTTAAGAAATTAATGATTGGACTTAAAATTTCTTCAAAAAGCAAAACCTCCAAGAAACTTATCAGAATTTTAAGCTGACATATTTTGTTGTAATGCATTGGGCACCCATAGAGAACACAGATTTTAAATGTGCTAATCAATTGCTTTAAATTCCTCTCAGCTTGCTCAGCAGCATGTGCATCCTAACTGCATCTGCTTCTGTTGCTGTCTCTCAAGTTTCTCTGATTTCTCCTGTGCCTCATTGTTTACTGATGTCTGACTATCTTGGGAAAGCTCAACAAACAAAATGAATATAATTCCAATGCTCAGAACTAAGCAGAGCTTCCCCTGGCTCAGGTTCTATTAATCTCATCACAAACAGATTGCTTTAAGGGTTGTTGTTACTCTTGATCCTCAGTGCACCATAGGCATCAAATTCCTGTAGGCAAAACTCTCCTTCAGGTACAGCAGATGCTTCTTCTCAATGTCTGCCACACACTCAGCTTTCCCAGCCTTCTTCATCTACTATACACTTGGTTATCTGGGCTCTGGTGGTTTTATTTTGCCTGTTGTTACTATGTTTATGCCTATACTAACAGCCAGACCAGCCTGGGTCTATGAAGCATTCTTGTCTTTCTACTACAATTTGGGGACCAGCATGTAACTCTTCCCTCTGTTCAGTTTTGTGCCTCTTTTCTACCATCTTAGGTGGTTTTTAATCATCACCTACTCTCTTCCTGAAAATGTGGTTTGTTTTACAGACAAAGACAGTGAACCTTCCTGTCACCCCTGTAGCAAGTATTGTTTCTCTTCCAACACCTCCACCAAGAGAAATCAGTTTTCTTGCCAAATGGAGCCTATGAACGAACATCGTCAAAGAGTTCTAGCTTCCCCTACTTTGCTGTCCCAGGGGATCCCACTCTTACTTGCCCACAGTTGGCCCTCAGCAATATCCCACATACTTTACCCAAAACCTCCACTTATTTCCAGGTGGTCCAGGTATGCCAGTGTTTGCTGCTGCCTTTCCCTAGCAACATAGGTCTCCTTAGATCTTAGGCTAACTGGTTACTCTTCAATCTCAGCTCTATTATAATCTACTATGTTTTCAATTTGTTCCACATCTTTATTTTTGTAAGATGAGGAACAACATCCTTTAAGTAATTAGACTTAATTATGTAATTGCACATGCTTATCTACATATATAATTGTTCATTTTTACACTTGTTTTTACACTATTTTTCTAATATTCTTATTGTAGGGCAATGTGCACTTAATTCTTAACTAAAGGTTATAATAAATGTTTTTTTAAAGAGAAAATAAAATAATGATCTACTGACTTTAAAATAGGAAACTAATGGAACTTTTTGTTTGTTTTGTTTTTGCATCTCAGAAATGTCAAGTAGAACTAGCAAACCTGTCCTCAGGGAAAAATCAGAGTATCTGGGCCTTTAAAAAGGAACTTGTCCTCACATAAGTTACTGTAAAAGCAGTCTCTTAGGAACAACGCAAGACAGGAAACAGAAGGGTTTTCAGAATCTTCTAGAATAGAATTCGTCCCTATCCAGTACTGCAACTGTGGCTAGAATTATTTTAAAATGTTGAAACTTAACTTTCCTTCAAAAATAAAGCTGAAAAATCAATCTATGTATTAGTCTGCAGCACCAGTTATCACCTTAAAGGGCCTAGTAAACAAGGACATGTATACAGAGAATTGTTACCATCCTTAAGCATAAGCAAGAATGCTTTCCAAAGCTATTTATTGTTCAGGTCTCTATGAGTAATGCGATTTTTACCATCTATGCAAACAATTCATTAATGTTACTGTGAAAGACCTCCTGAGGTTTGTATAATTCAGCAACTGCAAAAGAATTCTCTCTATCCTGAATTTTTCTCGAGAAAGCTCAGTCAATACCCTACTTACACTTATATTTATGTAAATAAATCAATGCCAGACCTTAAGGAAGCCCCTTCTAAAATATACTTGAAATTTGAAACGTATATATCAACTCATCCTCTTAGTATTTTCTTCTATAAGCAACATAATTCACACATCACTGTAATTTCTTTTTGTTGTACTCATTCTCCATTAGCCTCAGAATTTTCATTTACCTATGTACACTAATATTATTTGTGGGAAAGTTCCCTAAATATATATATATAGATTAGAAAGGAAGCACCCACAGAGTGCTAACTCTGGGGCTCACTCATATTCACTATGAATGAGGGGTTTATTTTGTTTATCTGCACTAATCATCATGCCTTTCTATAAATAAATTTCAAACATCCCCTGGAATAATGCCAGCAGATTTACATGAAAGCTGAAACTCCTTACCTTGTTACACCTGAACATCTGAAAGGGATATGCAATTTCTCTAAATCTTCTGACACTTTCCCTCAGTTGATTTGTTTTCTTTTATTTTCTATACAGGGTCTCACTCTACAAATGAGGCTGGCCTTGCTCAGAGATCTGTCTAGCTCTGCCTCCCAAGTGTTGGGGTTAAGTGTGTGTGCCACGATGGTTTGATTTTAATACACTATGCATGTCCATATCCTTTTATCAGCACTATTGTCCTTTATTTGACTGAATTCACTTTTCTACCTATTATGCAAATGATAACTTTTATTTTATATATTTTATTCATACATATTTCCATTTAAAACTACTAATACATCTCACATGCATCTTTCCTTTTATGTTTTTTTTTAATTAAAAATCATGTCAGTGCAAAGAACTTGACAATGAAAAACATCACACAGCTACAAGAACATATGTACTCAAACAAGCACTTGCCCAAACCCACATCTACGTCTCCAGGGAACATCCACACAGTTGGAAAAGTCCTTCTGAAGCTGTGGAGCTCTGCTTTGGACTTTACACTTTCACCATCAATTTCATTTTTATGCTCTTATCTACCACAAAATTTTAAAAATCCATTACAGTCTTAAAATTAGAAAACGATTGGCTTCATGCTCTCTTTCACAATTCATGTCTTTTAACTGCACTCTGCCCTTTCTCATCACCTAACATCCCTCCCTTTTTGTCTGCTTTCTACATATATACAAGACTAACAGTTACATTTGCACACATGTACATATTATAGGCTAGAATCTGCATATGAGGGCAAATATGTGGATTTTCTTTTTCCAAGGTTGGGGGACCTTATTTGATATTATACATTCTAAGTTAATCTGTTTACATGCAAATTTTGAGATTTCATTTTTCTGTGGAGCTGAGGGGTATCTTTCTGAGCCCTTGTTACATAGCATCAGTACACATATTAAACAGGAGGTCCACATACAGGCTGTACATTTTCCCACATAATATTAGCAAAGTCAACACCCTATTTCAGAAAAAGGAGATATGTAAGGCTTAGGAATAAGTCTTGTAAAGATGCTTTAAACCTCAAAAGTAATATTTGAAAAATAAGCTAACACTATGTATTTATATTATATATTATTCTGTAACTTAAAAAAACAAAACAAAACAAGCAAACAAACAAATCACTGCTTTTACTGTAGGCTTGCTGAGAGCTACTGAATTCAACAACCCTCTGAAAACATTCTGCTGAAAGCCAGTGGTGAGTGGCAACCAATCTCAGTGAGGTGTCTCCTTACACAATGGCAACTGCTTTGCATCTAAGCCAACTTAAATATGTCAAAGAAACACACAGTTTCCTAATGCTTCTGGCACTTGTCTCCATGGTTTGACCTTATACAAGGTAACTGTAATCCCTCATGGCTAACTGTTTTCTGAAATGATATGAATTAAGATAACTTTAAAAACCTCGGCCTAACCATTTCCTATTAATTCTTCATCATTATTCTCTATTTAATTAAATTGAGCCTATTGATTTTAAAAGACAATATATTAGACAAGGCAAGCACAGCACAAAAGCAGCAGATTTTGTCTTATTTTACATGGTGTAATTTGTAAAGCAAAGTTTTCTCAGGAATAAGCAACTACTCTAAAAATCTTTTTTATAAAGAACATAATTTTTTTATCTCCAGAATGAAGTTTGAGATTTCACTTCCTCTCTCTTCATTTTACTTTATATTTTCTTCTTAAATATTGAGCACAACTGGGTACAGTCAGAATCTGAATTGTATAACGATGACATCTGCACAGAAAGGTTGCTCAGAGCAGGGGATCAGAGCCCCGGGAAATGTAAAGGAGTATCTATCTACACAGACATCTAGTAGGAGGTGGAAACTCAGGCAGGTAAGAAGAGCATTGTGGAGAGACAGCCAACTACATATGCTGTACTAAGACCTAAGTAAGGTGAGATGAACTAGGAGACAGTGGCACGCTAGCATGGAGATTCAGGTCCAAAGCATGATGGGAGATCTATGTAGCATTTGGAGGCATTTGCTGATAAACATAGCCAAGACGGAATCAACACAGTAATCATACCTAATTAACCTGAAACAGGGTATTAGACCATAAGAACCTAAGAAGGACAAACACTCACTGGGCAGCCCTGTATGTGGTAAAAGAACAGTTAACATCAGGAAGGCATAGTTACAGAGCCTGTGGTGAATGAGGATAGACTTACCTAGGGATGCTCTGGCATGAAGTCAAGGCCTAATGAGAGGAAAGAAAACATTGAAATAGTAAGAAAGGTCAACTTAAAAGAAAACCAGAGGGGAGAGAGGGAAACAAAGGCAGAGAGTAGCCTGGACTGATGTGCTGTATAAACAGAGAAAAGGAGATATCCACACAGAAGGACTGGTGGACTGCATAGCCAGCGTTCTTAACCAGTTCTAGCAAACTAGGAAAAGTTTCTCTTCAGTACAAAGAGTAACAACAAAGATGGAATGTTCGTTACATGCAAAATTACTAAAATGAAGACACCCAAAGAAAAACAGCTCCTCGCTGCAAGCTAAGAGTTAGAGTTACAGGTGTTTTTAAAGCTCTCTTGGACATTCATCAAGAACCATCACACCCTAGAATGTGAAACATCAAAATGGGGTTTCTAATAGTTATTTGACCATAATAGAACAAAAGTAGGAGTTGATAAAAAAAAAATAGGAAAACCATTAAACTCCTACAAATGTACAACAGGAAGTGTCAAGGGAAATTATAAAGAATGCACAGATCTGACTGAAATGAAAATATAGGAAAGCATGTAGGCATAGTGAACAAGCTGAGAAGAAAGTTTACAGCCCTAACTGTTTAAATTAAGAGAAATATGTATGGTCTCTAAGTTCTCTGTAAGAGGTTAGGGAAAGAAGAGAAAAATAAATCCAAAGCACTAAGAAGGAAGGAAATAACACAGATAAGATAATAAAAAAAAAAAATCAATGAAATAGAGGACAGAAACGTGGAGCGGGATGGAAATCAATCAAACAAAAAGCTGGTTCCCTGGAAAGTCAATAAAAGTAATGAGTCTGACAAAGATAAAAGAGAGAAGATTCCAGTCACTACTGTCAGAAATGAAGGGCTGCAGAGACTGGTCACTGGTGAAATAGTGACAATATACTATTAACTTTATGCTCACAAATTTGATAACTTGGAAGAAACGAAACAATTCTAAAAAAAAAATTACAAACTCCCTTTTTGGATCAAGAGATGGCTCCAAGGTTAAGTGCACTGGACAGTTGTCAGGGGACCCTATTCATCATTCTCAGCACTCTCCAGGGACCTGATAACCTCTTCTGGCCTCCATGGGCACACAAGGGTACAAAAACATACATGCAGGCAATGCCCATACACAAAATAAAAATAAAATTTAATTTTAAAATATCCTAAGAACTCCTAATGTTTAACCAAGATAGACAGATAATATGATATTCTTAAAACAATTAAATACATAAAAATTTTAATTTAAAAGTTCCTTAAAAACAAATCTTTGGGCCCTTACCATTTCACTGAAGAATGCTAACAAACATTTAAGAACTAACACCACTTCCAAAGAGGCTTGATGGCATATGCATGCAATCCCAGCAGTTAGAGGGCTAAGGCAGGAGGATCACAAGTTTCAGCCAGATTGATACACACACACACACACACACACACACACACACACACAGAGAGAGAGAGAGAGAGAGAGAGAGAGAGAGAGAGAGAGAGAGAGAGAGACTCTCTAAAATGTAAAATCGAAACCAACCAAACACCAATTTCCTACATTTTCAGAAAATGTAAGAAGGGGTAAATTGCTAATATGCATGGTGGGATTACTATCACCATGATACAAACCAAAATAACACAGCACAAAAGCAAAATCTTAAGACAAATACCTCTTGTGAACTTTGCTATAAAAGTTCAAAACATCAAATCAAGCTGTTTAACACATTAAAATAATTAAAATAAATAAAATTTACAACAGGTATTCAAGGTAATTCAATGGGCAAACTTCAGTCAGTGTAACCCACAATATTATAGGATAAAGGAAATCTGTATACCAATTGACATGGAAAAAACAGAAAATCTATCATGGAAGCAGAGTAAAAACTAAGAATTGGGCAGGAACTGGTGATGTGCACAATGAGTCTTGCAGAAACTCGGGAATTTGGAGCCAGACTGGGCAACATAGTGAAATTCCATTTCTTAAAAAAAAAAAGAGAGAAGTAACAAAAAGGACCAGAAATAGAGAGAAATGTCCTCAATACCATAAGGCACCTAAAACAACAAGTCTGATGGCAGACTAAACACATCACACCTAAAATTAAAATTAAAAAAAAAAACATTGCAAAAATATAATCCCTCACCTTCTTTATTTATTTTCACTGAAAAGTTGAGCTAGGACCATAAAGGGGAAAATAATACATTCTGCAAAGAAAATAACATGTGTGTCCTTATTTACAAATGGCATGACTGTAGCCAGAGAAGAATTCTAAGAATCAATAGCCAAACCCTTAGAATTTATCAGTAAATTAACTAAAGTTGTTAGAATTAAGATTAAAATACACAGCTCAATCGCATGTCTATATCCTATAAACAAAAACATAAAAACCAAAGTTCCACTTGCAATTGCTCCCAAAGATTAAATATTTAAGTGTAAATACGAGAAAACTTTTACATGATCTACATTTTGAAAGTTAAAAACAGCTACTGAAGAAATTAAACATCTGTAATTGAAGACATATTGTGATGGTAAATTTTCTAAAAATATTTCTTGACCCCAAAGCGACTATACTTTTGCAGTACCTTAGCCAAGTTAATAACATGCTCTGAGATATTTAAGTCTATATACTGGGCCTGTTATCCTATTGGAGGCTCAGCCTGTTTAAGTTTAGCCTGAGTTTAAGAGAACAATGTAACCAACTTTACCGTGCCTTAGATGTTCTATGAAATCAGTGTCTACAACCTAAGTTAAATGCATAGCTTTAACCTTAAGTTATATAGTCTTCCATACCCCAACCCAGAACAATGTATATGTGTGTTGTTGTAATCATTGCCAAAATAGCCAAAACATTGAAAACAACCTTAAATAAAATATCCCATAATTACTGGAAACAATTTGTGATATAAGTTGGTAACATATTTTTGCAAGTTGGAGTACTTATTTTGGATTCTACGGAGTCAGTAAAGTAACCCCTTCCATTGGAAACTCTGGTAAAGAGTTCTGTAAAGAACAGCTTGCTCCTTTCCCATATCACATTTTCTGTGCAGTTCAATAAGCACAGAGCAAAACCCTTTCTATGGGTTAGACAAGACACAGGGACAGAAGGTGACAATTCAAATTGGGGGTCATTCTTGGTCAAACTAATCCAAAGGGAGGTTCCTATATTTTCTTTCCTTAATGTGTTATCAATGCAACAAATAAATGTATTAATGGATTAGAAGATACAACACAGCAAAGATTTTTTAGCTCTTCCTCAAAATTGATATACAGTTTAATGAAATACCTCTTAGTATGTAAGTGGAGTTTTTTGTTTTTGTTTTACCAGCAATGGCATGATTGTGTCAAAGTTATTACAGAAAGGAATAGCACTGGTCTTTCTGACAAACAAAAAGCGGGAGTAGTCACTCTACTCAGTATTAAGGTTTTCTATACTGTACATGTATAGTAATAAAGGTTGAGGGACAGGCAGGCAGAGCAAAGCAAGACAGGAACCCAGGAAGAGCATACAAATAAGCTCCTATTGATTTCTCACAGAAACACAAAAAATATTTCTATAAATGGTGCTGATGTAAGTAGACATCAATAAAACCACCAACAACAAAACTCAACTTAGACATACTTATAACACAAAAACCTACTCAAATGTATCAATGACTACAAAGAAAAAAAATGACAAATTCATCTAATTGAGGTTAAAGCTTTTAGACTATGGAAGATCCTGAAGATAATGAGACAAGTCACAGAGGAGAAGAAAGTATTTTACACTACATATCCAACCAAAAGTCAAAAAAAAAAAAAAAGTGCAAACATTCTGATATGATATGGCCAAAAGAATGTACCCACTTCAAGTGAAGATATACACAGGAATACTGTTCACTGTCACTGGCAATTATAGAAAGACAAACTAACTAAGACATCAATAAATGCCAATGAGACTCATAAAATTAAAACTGTACAAATTTGGAAGCTATAATTCAGAACACCTAATTTATTGAATTTTTGGTGGGAATATAAAAGGCAACAACCTTTTTGGAATGTGGTTTCTTATAAAACCAAGCATATTAATTCATAAAGAAATCAAACTTCCATGTGCACATGAAAAGCTCATAGCAATTACATTTCTAACTGTCAAAAACTAGAATTACAATGTTTCCCAACAGATGGACAGTTAATCAATTTAGCACCTCTATACCAAAAGGAATATAATAAAAAGGGGAAAAAAGTACTGAAACACATACAATTTGAATGGCTTCAAAAAATTATACCAACTAAAGATAACTGATATCAAAAAAGGCATAAAATATATGATCCAATTTATATAGTTTTTTTTTTTTATGAGATGCAACTGTAGCAATACAGAACAGATTAACAAGAGTTTGGGATTAAGGAAGTAGGCAGGAAAGAAAGTATCTGTGCTGTTGAGGTGATGGATCACAGGTTAAAAGTGCTTGCTGCTCTTCCCAAACACTGGAGTTGATTCCCAGCACTCATGTTAGGTGGATCACAATCATCTACAGGTCTTGGGAATCTAGCTTCCAAGAATATCTACATACATGTGCACACATGCAAAAATTTTTAAGCGCAAATAAAGTAGTCTACCACTCGCCTACCATGTATAAGGCCCAAGTCAATTCCCAGCACCTCCAAAAGCAAAACAAAAAAATCCTTGTAACAGAACTACTTAGAATTTTGACTGGTGATTTTGGACAAATTTGTAATAAATACATGTAAAACTGGTGATCTCTGTACATAACAGATTAAATCTGTGAATGTAAGTTTTCTAGTTGTAATATTATTGTACTAGTTAATCAAAATATTATAATCACTGGACACTGGGTAAAGGGTGGATAAGTTCTCTCAACATTTATAACAACTGCAATAAAATCTACCGTTATCTCAGAATAAAAAGTTATTCTTTCTTAAGAAATAAAAAGATCATCTTCTACTTTATTTCATTTCTGTGATTCCTAGAGTTATATATTAGAATAAAATAAAATTTATCAAGTCTTATACTAATAATAATTCATCTTCAGTAAGAATGTGATAGTAATGTGATAATAAATATAAAAGTACTTTGGGAAATATAAAGTAGCCTTTAGAGTATTATAGAATAGTGGATGGAGGCACACTGTTCAGATGCACCTTAATAGAGTCATGGTAAGTTCAGAGCAAAAGTACAGCTGAATAGTGTAAGTGAGTCTCCCCTGCAATGCCGCTATAGTTTTAACATGGATGGTTCCCAATCTACGCTACTAGTGGGATGTGGCAGTAATGTTACAAGGTGAGGCCTTGTGAGGTGTTAGGTCATTGGGAGTAAGCATTTGAAGGCAGGTATGTGGATAATACAAAATCTTTTTTTTTTTTTTTTTTTTTTTTTTGTAAGTCTAGTCCCATAAGACTAATGGCAATAATGCCATTGTCTTAGTCAGTGTTCTACTGCTGTTAAGAGAACGATGACTAGAGCAACTCTTAAAAAGGAAAGCATTCAATTGGGGTTTGCTTATAGTTTCTGAGGTTTAGTTCATTATAAGCACAGTAGCAAATAGACAGACATGGTTCTACATCCAGATCTGCAGGCAGCAGGAAGAGAGATACAACCACTGGGCCTGGCCGGAGCTTCTGACACAAGGCCACACCTCCTAGTCCTTCCAACAACTCCCTGGTGACCAAGCATCTGAATCAACGAACCTGTGGGGATGGTTCTTACTGAAGCCACCACAGACCTCAAATGGATTAGCAATGTTCTGCCCTAAAATGAGTTGTTTCACCTATAGATGCATCCCACGTAAGTTTTGTCTCACCTGGCCAGTTCTTTAATTAAGTTAGCAATGCGTCTTTTGTCTTCAAGACATAAATCTTTCAGTGATGCACTCTTCATTCCTCCCTTGCAGAAATTCTAGAATAAAACATCTTCTGGTTATTATTATTTTTTTTGCTAAAAACAATATCCAAGTACTTTCTTTTTGAGAAATTTATGAAATTAAAGATGGAAAGTGAAATTTCTTAGAAATTAATTATCTAGTTGATCACTATCCATATTTTTCACTTAAACCTACTATGAATTCCAAATACGCTAGGGAACAGATAACAAACCAGACAACATCATGGAATATACAGAGAATGCACACACAGACAGAACTAAAAGATAGGCCTGCTAAGTACTAGAGAACATTTACCTTTCCGCTGGTGAATGCTAGGGTAACAATGGAAGAGAGTGGAAATCTCTGACACTGTAGTTCCAAGACTGTTTAAGATACATGAAGGCTGGAGAGGAGACACTAGCTGTTGGGCTTCAAAAAATTGACAATTCTGAAGGGCCAGATCTAAGAAGTGGAATTTATCTCTAGTGTTTATCACATGCCAAAAATATAGTCATTTTTACCACTTACTCTATCTCATTTCCACAGCAGTACAGTCAGGCTGGCATTGTTTGAGTTGGTCACTAAGAGTACACAAATTGCTCAGGGTTATAGCAGCTACATAACAGGATGGGGCGCCAAACTGGGTTCCAGGCTGCACCCTGAAGCACTACGCTACTCTTCTTCTGTAGTACTGTGGGTTCTCTCCAGTATGGTAACGACTTCAGAGGCATAGTAAAAGTCAGGAAAGTCAAGAAGTCACAAGAGAACCCTAGTTAATACAAATCTTGATGTATATATAGTTAGTCATGATGTAGATGCTGGGATTTGAAACAGGGTCCCCTGAAAGAGCAGTCAGTGCTAAAATGCTGACACATCTTTCCAGTTAAGTCTCTCAGTTAAAATGACTGAATAAGTGGTGACATGTTAGTTAGTTAGTTAGCCAGGAGCAAGCCAGCAAATGGCATTCCTCCATGGATTCTGCTTGACATTTCTGCTTAAGTTCCTGTTCTGTCTTCCCTCTTGGACTATGACCTGGAAGTGTGTGCTAAATAAACAATTTTTTCCCCAAGTTACTTTTGGTCGGTGTTTCATCACAGCTACATAATAAAACTGAAAACTGTGCCAGTGGAACAACATGACAGCTGAAAGAAGTATAATTAGCTAGTGGCTTTCATTTATGGCCTTTCTGGGTGCACAGCAGTGCTAATACCAACACAAACACTGCAACTTGCCATTTCTATACCTCACGCCATCAATATAGACATTTTGTTCTGGGGTTCACCACCAAATCCTGTTCACTACCAGACAATCATCAGTAATCGATACCAAAAATGTCTCCAAAATTATACATTAGGAATTGTGAAACTTTTTCTGCAACTAGCCTGACAGTAAATGTTTGGGGGTATTTGTGTGATTCCCAAAGGCTGTCACAGACAATACCTCAAAAAATGAGCATTCCTGGGAAGGGGAAAAAAAAAAAAAAAAAAGGATTTACAAAACAAGCTGCTGTGTAGCTGCTTCCTCCAAAATGAAGCCCTGTTTTTGAGGGATGGAAGATGCCTAAGTCTCAGGATTCCACAGAAACTTCCAAGGTTCAGAAAGGGCAACTCAGAAAGCTATATCACTCCCCAAAATTCTAAAACCAGGACACAGTTTCTGAGGAGAGGGTTGCTGCCTTCAAGTTGAGCTGGGACCTCCAAGGTATAACTTCTCTGAAATGTCACCCATAGTAGGGTAGATCTTGGTGATGTAGCTGCCTTGAAGTCACTCATGTTCATATAAGTAATCCTAGCAAATTCACTGATTCACCAAGCTAGACTGGGATGAAATAATTTAGTCTGTTGTCAGTGTCTTGTCTGGGATGATAGAAGATTGATCAGTTCTCCCCAGAAAAAGTCACACAGCATAAGCAGAAGGAAGATTCTGCCCATGAACCACAGATTACAAACACTAATATCAACTTTGATTGAGGAAAGAAAATTTAACAATAGCAGAATTACAAGAAAGTGAATTTTATTTGAAATATTGTGATTAAACAAACAGAAAAAGACATGTGTCAAAGGAATGTACAGATACCATTATGAAGACAAAGAAAAGGGCAAAACTAACCACTGGCCTATAAAAAACAAGAACTGTCGGCAGGAAAGGCAGGTCAGGGGACAAACAATGTTAGTATTGTAAGAGTTAGGGTCATTGGAGTCACATAAAAACCAGGCAGGCAATGGTGGCCACCTCTTACCCCAGCAGTTGGGAAGCAAAATCAGAGGATCCCCTATGAAAAACAGCTAGCTAGGCTAGCTGGATTTGGCCATCTCTGGGTACAACATGATGCCCTGCCTCAATAAATGAAGTAGAGAAAAACTGAGAAAGAAACTTAATGTCAAGTTCAGGCTCCATACACATCAATACGCACACATAGACAGATATAATACATACAAAATATAAAAAACATATAAAGAAAGAAAAGCAAGAGTTTTGCTGCAATCCCAGTACTTGGGGGATGGGAGAATGCGGGGGGGGGGGGGGGGGCAAGGAAAGCATGAGGTGAAGGCCACACTCAGTTACATAGTAAATTCAAGGCCTACCTGGTATATGTAAGACACTGATTCAAAAAAAAAGACAAAAAACAAAACAAAACTTTGTTTTTCTAGAACAAAAAAAAATTAATAAAACGTGTTTTCTAAGTGAGTCATAATAATGCAATTTTCCTTATATAAGCTTTACTAATATAAAAGTATCAGCCATCAACTAATAAATTTTGAAAAATAAAAACATAAAGGATACTTAACAATAAAAATAGTGAATTTGACGTACTAATGAATGCCAGAAAAAGGAAACATGTAAAATGTAAATCTTTTGAGACACAGTAGATAATACATATTCTTAGCTAAGGCTTAGAACACATCTATACATTTTGAAGCAAAACTCTCAAGAAGTCCAGATATTTTACACTGATACTTAGCACTATCAAGGGCCACAAAAATTTCTGTGTCTTCTACAGATACAAACATAACGTCTTTTAAAGGACTTTGTTTTTATTATATCAATAAAGGACTGTCTTTATTGATCAGTATGTATAAAACCTAACAAGCCAGGGAGACAGCTCAGTCAGTAAAGTGCCTGTTACTCGAGCATGAATGAGGACCTGAGTTCAAATGAGCACATAGTAGCACTTGTCTGTAACTGTACAACTAGAGGAGGTGCAAAGGACAGAGACAGGTGAATCCCTCCTAGACCCTGACCAGGCTGAGCTTGAGTTCAATAAGAGGCCTGTGTTACAAACAAAAGATGCCCCTCTTCCACTGCCCCCCCACCAAAAAAAAAAAAAAAAAAAAACCCAGCAAAGTAGGATGGTAGAAGAGTAGATGATGAGGAAGGTACCTAACTAACTTCTGGCTTCACACATGTACACACACACGTGTGTACCCACAACCACCTCCACCCCCTCCCCTGCAGGAACACACACACACACACAAACAAACAAATAAAAAAAGATCACTGACCTGTTCAGCTACCGAATCTCCTGCACCCTTTAAAGACTCCATGGTGATGGAAGCATCAGCCACCCTGCAAGTCTTAACTTTAACATCAACTTTTGGATTTATCAACTTGAGTCTTGATCTTGTATTTCCTTCTGAGGAGAGTCCTAAGAATGTTCATTTAAAAAGACTTCAATATTTGATCTTAATCTTTTCAGCTTCCCCATACTCCCCATTAACCCTCTCTTGGTATCCTGAACTTTATGGGACCTGATGAGAAATACTTTATTAAATTTTAATTTAAAACCTGTGAGTCTGCTTGTGTGTGTGTGTGTGTGTGTGTGTGTGTGTGTGTGTGTGTGTGTGCATGTGTGCACACGCTGGCATGAGTACAAATACATAAAGGTTATTTTAAAGAAAATTCAATAATTCAGTTAGATGAAATACTATGAACATTTGTAGATCATATTAAAAACAATAAATTACAATACACTGAGATGACATTAAACATCCAAGAATCAGCAGGTTTTCACCCTGAGTACCTTCAATGATTCTGTTTGACTATTCATCCAACTGAACAATTGGTAAACATACAGACTCATTTATTTAACCTGGATCAATTTTTCATATTTTCTTTTGAGGTGTGATATGTAAACTTTCAAAAAGAATCTCTTCTCTTTAATAAATGAAGTACCTTATAAATCATAAATGCTGACTCACTGAGGCAGACTCTAAGAAGAGCCAACATTTCAAATCATAAGAGGATATAGTCAAATATTCAAAAATATTTGCATTTTAATTTGTTTTTTAAAAATTATGTTTAAATTTATGTTAAATGAACTGTTCTATATCCAATTGCACATACAAGACTACCCCAATGTTTAACTTTCTCCTTACAAGAAACAATGGAAGCTTCAAGAACTTTAACATAGATGGCATACCTGGAACATAAACTACTGATTGCTCTTCATCAGAAACTGTGGACCACATGAAGGAAAATACTAAAAAAACATCATGAGATACCCGTGTATATATGTAATAAATTATCATCTCTTCTGATGTGAGAATTTATAACTTAAAAAGAAAACTAGAAAAATGAGCATTTTATAGAAGTTCAACTTTAAATAGTCATAACCTTGTGTTTAGAGAAAATATTAGAAGCCAGGTAGTCCATGAACCTTTCCCTCACACTTGTTCTCAAATAGACTACTTTTGTGATATTATGTTGCTTTCCTTTTGCAAAAAAAAAAGAGTTACACACCATGGAGAAGCTGAAAGTTATTTTAGGCACAAAGAACAATATAATTCCAAGACAGGCATTAGCTTTGAAGCTCAAAAAAATCTCAGATGGCACCCACTGCCTGAGCTACTGGGTGGTTTCTCACAGCCTTCTACAACACATGTGCTATCTATCACAACTTTAAGATTTGGGTTGGTAGGCTAGGTATGTTGGTACAGACCTATAATCCCAGTACTTAGGGGAAGAAGGCAGAAGATTAAGAGATCAAAGCCAGTCTCTACTACATGAAACCCTGTCTCAAAGAAATAAATACCTACAAAAAGATGTTGGCTGATAATACGCACCCATAAGTTTTCAATTTCTTCAAACACTGTGAATGAGTTTTGACCATATTGGAGAACTGGAATTACTGTTCCTTGGAAGCCAATTCTAAATTCATCAATAACCAATCTGAAAATAGCTCTATGAAGTAAAATGGTATGGTCTCCTGAGCCACAGAAACCATTCTTTTACCTTATATCCTCTATGACTAACACAGAGCTTTTTCTACACAGCAGGCACTCAATAAATGTGTGATTTCTGAAATGTACTTGAAAATAAACAAACAAGAAAAATAATCCAAGACAAGGGTACAAAATATGTAATTAAAAGCAGTGCTTTTAATTACAGATAGATGCAGGGTGGCTCCAAGAACGTCCTGGAAAAAAACGTTATATTTTCTAGATCATCCACCAAAAGCCTACTCACAACTGGGAGGGAAAAGCCCCTACTCAGCTTCCTAAGTTCAAACGAATGTTTCTCCCCTTCTCCTCCTCATTCAATCCTGACACACACACTTCTACCAGTCTTACTCTCAGCTGATGATTTGTTTCCTGTTTCCTTAAGAACTCACACTGTAAAGACCTTCCCCATCTTCCCTTCTTGCTACAGAAGTGTTCATGCCCTGAAAGGCAATGGAGTCCTTACACATAAACACACACACACACACACACACACACACACACACACACACACACACAATTTTCTCCTAAGGGTATCGCTGCTATTAAGTGTTCCTATTAGCATTAAAGATGTACTACTACTTTTTTACTCTTTTCAGAAAAGACAAAGAAATTCCTTAACCCTGCATCCCCTCCAACTACTGCCCTTCTTTCCCCTTTTACAGACATCTCATAAGCGACATTCCACTGTCTCTAATTCCTCCTGTGCTAATCAGTCATGAACCTATCCAATCAGGCTTTGATTCTATTAACTCAATAAACTTATCAATTAATTCATAGACTTCTTTGGATTTGCTCTATCAATAGCATTTTATATAAATGACCACTCATTAAAATTTCAGTGTGATATACTACACTCACAAATTTCCTCTACTTTTGTAATAATCCCTGCTCCTCCCCCCTTCAATTTCTCCATTCTTTGTCACTTTGGAGAATCCCAGGGCTCCTGATTTAGAGGGATTTTATACTTTTCTTTATTCTACTGGTGATCTTATTCAATTCTCCTGTCTTAAGTGCTATCAGTGACTTAATTTTGCCAAATATTCTTTACCTCAAGCATATCTGCTAAATTTAACACTACATAAAAGAGATTCATTTTTGAGTTAATCGTGTATCCTGCTAATTTGCTGAATGTGTTTATCAGCTGTAGGAGTTCCCTGGTAGTTTTTTGGGGTCACTTATATAAACTATCATATCATCTGCAAATAGTGACAGTTTGTCTTCTTCCTTTCCAATCTGTATTCTCTTGATCTCCTTTTGTTGTCTTATTGCTCTAGCTAGAACTTCAAGTACAATATTGAAGAGATATGGAGAGAGTGGGCAGCCTTGTCTTGTTCCTGAGTTTAGAGGAATTGCACTGAGTTTCTCTCCATTTAGTTTGTTAAACCATCTGTGCATCCCTGGGATGAAGCCTACTTGGTCATGGTGGATGATTTCTCTGATGTTTTCTAGGATTTGCCAGTATTTTATTGAATATTTTTACATCAATGTTCTTGAGGGGTGTTGGTCTGTAGTTCTCTTTCTTAGTTGTGTCTTTGTGTGGCTTGGGTGCCAAGGTAATTGTAGCCTCCTAAAAAGAGTTTGGTAATGAACCTTCTGATTCTATTGTGTGGAACAATTTGAGCAGTATTGGTAGCTCTTCTTTGAATTCCTGGTAGAATTCTGCACTGAAAAAATCTGTAGTCCTACTATATATGGACAATAAAGTGGCTGAGAAAGAAATCAGAGAAACATAACCTTTTACAATAGCCACAAACATAAAGTATCTTGGGGTAATGCTTACCAAACAAGTGAAAGACCTATATAGCAAGAACTTTGTGTCTTTAAAGAAAGAAATTAAAGAAGGTAACAGAAAATGGAAAGATCTCCCGTGTCCTTGGATGGGTAGGATCAACATAGTAAAAATAGCAATCTCGCCTAAAGCAATCTACAGATTCAATGCAATCCCCATTAAAATCCTAGCACAATTCTTTACTGACCTTGAAAGGATAATACTCAACTTTATATGGAAAAATAAAAGATCCAGGATAGCCAAAACAACCATGTACAATAAAGGAACTTCAGGAGGCATCACCATCCCCGACTTCAAGCTCTATTATAGAGCTATAGTCCTGACAACAGCTTGGTATTGGCACAGAAATAGACAGGTAGACCAATAGAATTGCATCAAAAATCCAGATATTAACCGTCACACCTACCAACACCTGATTTTGGACAAAATAGCTAAAAGTATACAATGGGGAGAGGAAAGCATCTTCAACAAATGGTGCTGGCACAACTGGATGGTGTGTAGAAGACTGTAGAGAGACCCATGTCTATCACCATGCACAAAACTTAATTCCAAATGGATCAAAGACCTCAACATAAATCCAGCCACACTGAACCTCTTAGAAGAGAAAGTGGGAGGTACCCTTGAACAAACTGGTATAGGAGACTGCTTCCTGATAACACTAGCAGCACAGATACTGAGATCAACAATTAATAAATGGGACATCCTTCAACTGACAAGCTTCTGTAAGGCAAAGGACACAGTTGACAAAACCAAACCACAGCCCACAAACTGGGAAAACATCTTCACCTACCCCACATCTGACAGAGGGCTTATCTCCAAAATATAAAAGAACTCAAGAAACTAGTCAACAAAACACCAAATATCCCTATTAAAAAGTGGGGTACAGAGCTGAAAAGATAATTCCTACTAGAGGAATCCAAAATGGCTGAAAGCCATTTAAGAAAGTGCTCAATATCCTTAGCTATCAGGGAAATGCAAATCAAAACAACTCTGAGATACCATCTTACTCCTGTCAGAATGGCTAAAATTAGAAACACCAATGACAGCTTAGGCTGGAGAGGATATAGAGAAAGGGGAACACTCCTCCACTGTTGGTGGGAGTGCAAACTTGTACAGCCATTTTGGAGATCAGTATGGCTGTTCCTCAGGAAAATGGGAATCAGTCTACCACAGGGCCCAACAATTCCATTCTTAGGCATATACCCAAATGATCCACATCCATCAACAATGACATCTGTTCAACTATGTTCATAGCAGCAGTTTTTGTAATAGCAAGAACCTGGAAGCAACCTAGATGTCCCTCAACTGAAAAATGGATAAAGAAGATGTGGCACATTTACACACACTACTCTGTGGAAAAAACAACGGAATCTTGAAATTCTCAGGCAAATGGATAGAACTTGAAGAATCCATCCTGAGTGAAGTAACCCATCATAAAAAGCCTTCAAGGACTGAGAAATCTCTCAATCACATTTATTTAATCATTTATGTGAAGCAGTGAAAATCTTTCATTCACTAATGTGCAAAGAATACAAGATCATAGGTGCATACTATTTGGCTTTTTTCTAGTGGAAATTTTATTCTGGAGTGGTTGGCAAATAGTCATCAATATGACTGAAAGAAATTGAGATCCAAAGGCCAAATGGTTCATAACTATTATATTTTTCAACAAATAGCAACAATGTACATTTAATACAGCTGTATGCCCTATGGAGATTTAGACTGAAATTATCAGAGGCTGGGTGTTAGCTGGTCATTAGATGGAGTAGGTTGAGGAAAAAGGCAATACCAGTAATTTTGCAATTCTTTTTTTATATATGAATTTCTACAGAACCTAATTACCATCACATTTTCCCATACAATTTCAATTCCTCATCATTAGTGGGTAGATCTGAATATTTTACACTATCCAATGCATGAGAAAGTATAAAACATAGGGAATATATTATTACTTCTATTACAAATTGTGAGTGTTAATGACTACATAAATAAGTAAAAGGTTGCTAACAACAAGAGCAAAGGTTTGGGCCACACATTGTTAATTTATTCAGTCCTAATGAAACAGACTGTCATTTCCTCTATTGAATATCAGAAAAATACCATTAGCTGTTATAAGCAAATAACTCTGTTTTCTAAGGAAAAGACTGATCCCAATTTCCCGACTTCCTAATTCAGTACAGTGGTTCTGGTGCATATATTTGCTTTTCAACTCTAATAGGTAAAGGGAAGAAAAGTAAATTGCTTTGAGAATGCACTGGTCTGCTTTCTTCTACAGTACATGAGGTAATTTCATTTGCTCTGCCCCACCTATCAGAGACAAGCAGTAATTCTGTGTAGTAAATGCACAACACTAAACACACAGCAACAGAATGCAGAAGTATTCCTGTCTGCACACAGGAAACTCGAACTTAAGTAACTTAATAAAGGAAACTGGTAATACAATTTTCTAAGTTTCACTGCGAGCTAAGAAGAATAGAATGTCCAGAATGATTCTTCCAAAGGTAACAGTAATGCCTAAAACAATGTCATCACCACATCTAGCAAAGCACCTGGCCTCTTTTCAGGCACTCGGGAACACTGATTTCATTTCCTCTCCAGTAATGCCCCTCTAGCAAGGAAGTACATAACCAAGATAAAAGGTTAGGATGCATGAGCTAACCTAATCCTAGAAATGATCCACTGTGAAATCTCATCAGTTACTGAACCGGGAATTCGAACTACTGCGTGACTAGAAAGCTCCACGGCTTCCCAAGCAAAAACCATCTCCAAATTTCAATTTCCAACAAGGGTGGCTCACAATTTAGTAAGTCAATGTTCTTTCCAGGCACTTCCTCTCGTATGCCCTAACTAGCACCAGCAAAACTCGTCCCAGTGAAACCTATACCTCTAATAAAGCCACACTAGAAGACACAGCATCACTAAAGGACCAAGAGGCAAATGAAATTACCCCTGATTTGCCCCTAGTGACAAGAGAAAAAGACTCCTTGCCCAGCTAGCAAAGTGTGTCCACCCACATTTGCTGTCCCTAGCACCACAAATCTACTTCTCATCCTCAGCCTGCCAGTGATCTCCTGGCAAGGATTGGCAGAGGAGCTTTTCCAGCCTTGCCCGAGTCGTCCCCATTAAAGGCTCCTTTTTGCAGAACCCACGGTCAAAGAGGACGGGTTTTCTCACGATCCAGAATTCCCACCTAGTGACGACTCGTCGCCAGGCGCGGGGGGCAACAAGCTCGAAGTGGAAAGGCCCGTCCCTGGCCCGGGGTCCGCGCCGGGCTTCTCGGGCCCACTGAAAGCCTCGCGCCCCCACCCTCGGCACCCAGGAGGGCGCGGCGCCCCCTAGCAGCGGGGCAAAGGATACAGTCGCGGCTCCAGAACGCAGAGCCCGGCAGGGAGGGGCCCGCCGCACCCGCCATCTTGAAACAACCGCCACTCCAGGCGTCGCGCCGGGGCTGCCACGCCCCGGCCGCCACGCTCAGTCCCCATTGGCCGCTCGGCGCAGAGGCCCGCCCCCGCTTGCGCCTCTGGCCCTGGCGAGGGGAGAGGCTCCCGGCCGAGGCGAGGCGGGGTCGCGGCGATGTGAGCTGAGGCCCAGGCCAGGGTCGCGGGAACGAGCGCCTGGCGGAACTGCTGCTGCCAGAGCCGCCCGGGCCGCCCATCCTCTCCTGGCGGAGCCCTCAGGCACCGAAAACTACAACTCCCGGCATGCCGTGAGCCCGACGGCCGCAGAGCTGAGGCGGGGTCGGGCACGTCAGCCGGCAAGCCGGCTCTCCTCGGCGGCCCCGGTCACTGTGGCCGCCGGGGCGCGCGGTGTGGGGACGCGTGCTATGGAGGAGACGCCGCCCCCACTGCAAGCCGGTGGCAAGCCGCACCTAGAGAAGCTGACCCTGGGCGTCACTCGCATCCTGGGTGAGTGGGGTGGGAAGGACAATGGCTGGGAAGGAAGGGCGAGGGTGGAGGGCTGGGCGCTGGGTGGACTGCGCGGAGCTGGACCAGACTGCAGGGGCATCGCTGTTGCAAATTCGCAGAGGAGGAGGAGGGGGGTAAAGGGGGTCTCTGATCAGGCCCGAAAGTGTGTGCTGAGAGTTCGGGAAGGTCGCCTCCCTCCTGCAAGGAGGAACACAGGGAGGCGCCTGGCAACCTGGGGGACGTGTCTCCCAGGAAGCTGTGTCCCTGAAATGCAAGCCCTGCCAGGGGTCGCACGGTGAACTGAGGTTAAGGGTGCTGCCCGTGTCCCAAGGCAGCCACTGCGCAGAGCTTCAGTGTACAGCACCGAGCCCGCAGCGCTGAAGGAGTTGAGAGCTGTTCTTGTCATTCGACGTTGGTTAACTAACCACCGCAAAGTTAGACGCTGGGGCTACAGCTGTCAAAGAAACGGAGTGTGAAACAAACAGACACCTTAGCTCCCTAGCCGCCCAACACAAATCAGTACTATTTCACTGACTAATCAGAGGTAGCAGAGACCGAGAGGTGCTTGGCTTTCTGAGAAGGTTAAGAAGACTCGTGACCCAGAGAAGATTCTAGATTTTCTAAGGTAAAGGGAGGGGTCAGGGTAAAGCTGCCTAAGCAGGTTGAGAAAGTGTGCTGGAAATGCTTGCTTTCTTCTTACAACTGTGAAGGGATTAAAATTTCTCTATGGTGACCCGCACCATTCTCTGTTGGCATCTTCACTGCTTCGACCATTGTGGACATCTTGCTGTTGAGGCTATGACTTTAAAGACACTAAGCTTGTTCCTACTTATCGCCATTTTCAGTTTGCCTGGCCTGCTTCCCCCTGGAATTGTCTCCCTTTCACCATTCAGTTTTCTGATCAAATGAGTATTATCTCTGATAAGTTTTACCCAGATAATAGTTACAATTACACCTTCCATCTTGCTCTCTTAACTCCCGTCTTCATTGTAGCAGCAGCTATTAGCATAGCACTATGTTCAATTGTATGCTTATTTGGCCATTTTTTATAATAGAAATCTGAGACTTGGCTTGATTTATCCTAGGAATTTGTGATTTGTTTAATATGTAGAAAAACGAATGTAATAGAATGTTAGTAGAATAAAGAATAACACCTATATGGTTGCCAAAAAGGTACTTGACAAAATCCAGCATCCTTTGGGGAAAGGATTATATGTTATAAATATATGAACAAATGGAAACTGGAGCTATGGAAGTTAAGGAAATTCTGTGGAAGTTTTCTAGAGTTCTCTCACTGAAACCAAACAGGGCCTCTAATGCAGAAACTGACAAATTAATGCTAAAGTTAATATTTAAATATAAGAGACCAGGAATAACCAAAGCAGTATTGTAATAGAAGAACAGAGTTACTCTTAGTCATTCTTTTTTTCTTTGAAAATCTACTACATTGGGGATGACTAGTAATGGAGATAGTAATGGTAATGATTATGTACCAATGTGAATAGTTATGCCACTGATCTCTACACTTACATGTGATAAGAAAGATAAATTTCCTATAACATGTAACTGCAATAAGGATTATATACTACAAAAATTGTAGTAAATTTTTTTAAAGAGGTACTGGCATAAAAATAAAAAATACAAATTGATGGTATAGAATTGAATCTCCAAAAATAACTGTGATGTTTAAAGTTCACTGATACATACTTTTTAACTATGGATGTGAAAACCATTCAATAGGGAAAATACATTCCACAAATAATTCTTATAACAACTTGATGTCCTCATTTAAAATCTGGCTCAAGGAAGCAGGAAGAAAGTGTAATTTCCTCCAGAGCTAGAATTACATTTATGAGCTGCCATGTGGGTGTTAGGAGTGAAACATGGGTCCTCTGGAAGAACAGCCAATGTTCTTAACTGCTGGCCCATCACTCCCCCTTAGTTTAGTTTTTAAGTGATTAGAAATAGTGAATAAATTTTTAAATATAATACAGGAAAGAAAGGGATAAATAGTTTATAAAAATTAAAAATGTATACAGGGTTGCAGTGGCGCACACCTTTAATCCTGGCACTCAGGATGAGAGGCAGGCAGTTCTCTGTGAGTTTCAGAATAGTCTTCAAAGCTACACAGAGGAAACCTATCTTGAAAAACTAAATAAAATAAAATAAAATGAATGTGTTTTTGTGGATACCATCAAGTGACAATACAACCTTAAAATAGGATATTTGTTAATCATAATATGAAAAGAGATTATAAAGTTCTATTATAAAGAACTCTAGAAATTCAACAATTAAAGAAAATCTAAATTAAGAGGGTCCTATTTGATTCAGTCCCCTTCAACCCCCTTATCCATCTCTCTTTAACTGGGGCTTACACCCATGCCTGTTTTCTTTATGAACAGAAGGAAGATTACTGTGAAAAGTGGCCAGAAACTTAAAAGAGGTGACCCATATTGGCACTGCAACTACTGTGGGACAAATCTGGGCCATCCTCCATCCTAATTGCATATCAACTACTGAATAACACTCTGCTTGGCCAATTTGGAGAATGCTAGTTGTTTGTCCATCCCAAGTCAGCTTCACCCATTGGACTACTAGTCTCTGTCATCTTTCTCTCATTAACTCCTCTGAGCCAAATACCACTACCACTCCTTACCCCTCCCCCAATGATAGACTGTTTTAACTTGTTGGGGACATATTTTATGAACACACTGAAACCCTCAGACTGTAATAATACTTTGACTCTGAGCACTGCCACCTAGCCCTATGTCCAAATATTCCTAACACCTTCATCCTCTGTGACATTCAGGTTTACTGCTGCTTACCTGATAGGTGGTCTGGGACTTGTGCCATGATGTTCCTTTTTCCAAAATGAGGAGTAATACCTATAGTAAAAAGGAGGCCAAAGAATGAATACCCTGCCCCTGACTTGACCTGAGACCAGGGTTAAGGAAAAACAGCCTGAGCCTGACTTGATCCCAGAACTTGGGCTTGAAATCTCACCAATGTCTGAACTTATCCCAGAGTCAGGCTGCAGGATCCCACCAATCTCTGAGATCCCTGAGCATAAAATCCCACCAATCCCTGAGCTTGCATGAGAATCAGTCTACCAAAAAAAAAAAAAAAAAAAAAAAAAAACACCAGTCCCAAGCTACCCTGGAAAAGCTCTGCCTCCCCCTCCTCCAAAAACCCTATATAAGCTTTGTACTCTGTTTAGTTTGCAGTTGCTTCACATCCTTAGAAGCAGTCACCCTCCTGAATATTTCCTTCCCAATAAAGCTCTTGAGTGAGGTTTGTTGTGTGCTGTGACACTTTCTATGGAACAGAGCTAAGCTGTAACAACTTTAATGAGAGCCAGAGAGGACCAGAGTGTTACACTTCAAGGGACCTGAGCAGAGGTATAACACTTCTCCAGAGACAGAATGGAGCAAAACTGTAACACTTTGGCTGGGGAAACCCTCCTCTCTCCTGCCTGAGCAGAGTTTTTACACTTGCATGTAGAAACCTTTTCCTGGAGCATAGCTGTAAACTGCTATGCTTACAGTGACTTTGTGGTATTCCTTGGCTCCAGACTACCATGATGTCTTTCCATGTAAGTTGCAATGTGTTCAGTCCCTGGTAAACAACCCTTGCCAATTCCCATCATGGGGTTTATATATATAGTGACATGGCATGACAAATGAGTGGTTCAGATACTACCCTTTCTCACAGCCCTGGGTGTAGCTACTGGAACAGCAGGACTGACTGACTACTTTCCTAGCTCTTTACCATCAGTTTTCGTCTAAGTTTATCCAGGATGTACAGTGGGTGTCTCAGACCATCTTTACCCTATTGAGCCAAATAGACTCACTGGCCATCCTAGTGCCACAGCGAGGATTAGATTTACTAACAGCAGAGAGATGCAGTCTTTATCTCTTCCTAGGGGAAGAATGTTGTTTCCATGTCAACTAGTCAGTAAAAGTTAAAATCCAATAACTCCAGACAGATCTCAAAAAAACAAAAAACAAAAAAAAAAGTAAGAAAAAGTTTAATGCCTCTGGCGAGTGGATCATTGACAGTCCAATGTTAGATTGCAGACTACCCTTCTTAACCCCCTTCTCCTTTTCTTAGTCCTTCTAATTGCACTTGGCCTCATAAACTTCTTGTCTAGCTTTCTTCAATGACAGATCCAAAAGGTTTCTAACCACATTTTTAATCAGCTGCTATTACAGAATTACTAGCCCCTAGCTATGAAGACAGAGGCATGCAATTTCTAATTATACCCCGACCATGAAGATCAAGTTCAGCCTCAAGGACTTCTATGGCCCCATTCAGCAGGAAGTAGTCTAATGATAACATGTCCCCATTTCCTAACCCCTACTTGTTTATCAATACACCAAATGGGGTGATGTAAGCCCCTTGAAGCACAGATGAACAAACCTCACTCACCCTTGAGGACCAGCAACTACCAGGTTCCCACCCACAGAACACTCTAATGGCAAGATATTGAGGTAGATTGATTCTCATGTTCCCGAGAAACTTCCCACCAATTTCCATGGTGAGAGTGCAAGTTTTTACTCCCACCACCAACGAGTGGGTGTTCCCCTTACTCTGCATCCTCACCAGCATGAGCTGTCACTTGTTTTATTGATCTTGGCCATTCTGACTGGTGTAAAATGAAATCTTGCACACTTGCTCTCCCACCAGCAATGGAGGAGTGTTCCACTTGCTACTCATCCTTGACAGCATAAACCATCACTTGTGTTACCAATCTTAACCATTCTGGTGGAATGTCACAGTGTTTTTACTTGAATTTCCGTGATGACTAAGGATGTTGAACATTTCTTTAAATGTTTTTTTAGCCATTTGCATTTCCTGCATCAAGAATTCTTTGTTTAGAGCTGTACACCATTTCTTAATTGGGTGGGTTGTATCCTTTTTGAGTTCTTTATATATTTTGGATATTAGTCCTTTATTAGATGTATAATTGGTAAAAAACCTTTACCCACTCTGTAGGCTGCTGCTTTGTATCCATTTCCTTGCATAAGATTTTCATGAGGACCATTTATTGGTTGTTGCTCTTAGTGCCTATGTTAAGTGTTCTGTTCAGAAAGTCGTTGCCTTTGCCGATGAATTCATTTATATCCTCCAATTTCTTTTCTTTCAATTTCAGTAAATCTGGCTTTATGTTAAGGTCTTTGATCAATTTGGAGTTGAATTTTGTGCATGGTGTTAAATATGAATCTATTTGGATGCAGTCATCCAGTTTGACTAGCACCATTTTTCTAGTGTATTTTTCTAGTGGATATTTTATCAAAAATTAGGAGCCCATCGGTATGTGGATTTATTATGAATTGTTTTTCTGCCAGCCTTGTCCCACAGCCACATCAGCCCCAAATAACACACAGGGACACTGTATTAGATATAAAGCTGTTGGTCTATTATTAGTATTTCCTATTGGCTAGCTCTGTCTTAAATATTAACCCATTTCTATCAATCTAAGTATTTCCATGTGGTCTTATCTTACCAGAGAGAGGATCCAGAGTGTTACCCTGTTGGTCCTACATCTTGAAACTCCTCCCATCTCCCCCTGAATTCTCCTTGTCTCCTAGCCCTGCCTATCTTGCTTTCCTATTGGCCAACAGGGCTTTATTAACCAATAAGAGAAACATATTTACAGAATGACATCTCCCATCATGGATTTATGTCTGGGTCTTCAATTCAATTCCATTGATCAGCATGTACATTTTTGTGGCAATACCAGGCCCTTTTTGTGGAATATACCTTTACACTGTATTAATATATGTTGCTGTGATTGGTTCAATAAAGAAGTTGACTGGCCAGTAAATGAACAGAGTATGGTTAGGTCAGAGGGCCAAACTGAGAATGCTGGGGAGAAAGGTAGAGTCTGTGCAGTCTCCAGTGGAGACAGAGGGAAGCAAGATGGACATGCCATACTGAGAAACAGTACCAAGCCATATGGCAAACTGTAGATAAGAAATATGGGTTAATTTAAATGTAAGAGCTAATAACAAGCCTGAGCTATTGGCTGAGCATTTATAATTAATATTGAACCTCTGTGTGGTTGGTTACTTAGGAGTGGTTTGCGGGACAGAAACTTATGCCAACACTTTTTATTGCTATGTCTTTGTGTATAACTTGGCATTGGGAATGGTGATAATCATCTGAATATCTTTTATTATTCAGGATTGTTTTTGCTATCCTGAGTTTTTTTGTGTTTCTGGATGAAGGTGAAAGTTGCCTTTCAAGATCTGTGAAGAACTGTGTTGGAGTTTTGAGGGAGATTGCCTTGATTATGTAAACTGCTTTTGAAAGAATATCTATTTTTACTATGTGAATCCTACAGATACATGAACATGGGAGATCTGGAAAGATGGGGCAGCAATGTCAGTCTCCTATTTCTTTCAGTGTCTCAACATTTTTAATCATACACAAGTCTTTCACTTGCTTACTTAAAAATACCTCAAGATATTTTAAATTATTTGAGGCTGTAGTGAAAGTTGTTGTTTCTCTTGTTTCTTTTTCAGCCCAGTTTTCATTTGTGCACAGGAGGGTTACTGATTTCTCAGAGTTAATTTTGTAGCTACTTTGCTAAAAGGGTTTATCAGATGTTGGAGTTTGCCAGAAGAATTTTTGGGTTCCTTATATATATTCTCATATCATCTGCAAATAAAGATAATTTGACTTCCTTTCCAGTTTGTATCCCTTTGATCTCCATCAGTTGTTTTATTGCTCTAGGTAAAACTTCAAATACGATATTGAGTGGGTATGGAGAGAGTGGACAACCTTGTCTTGTTCTTGATTTTAGTGGGGTTGTTTTGTAGTTTCTCTCCATTCAAGTAGATGTTAGCTACAGCATTGCTCTAAACTTTCTTCTATTATATTATAATATGTCCCTAATCTCTAGACTTTTATCATGAAGGGGTGTTGAACTTTGTGAAAGGCCTTTTATGCATCTGATGAGATAATTGTGTGTTTTTTTTTCTTTAAGTTTATATGGTGGATTACATTTTTTCCATATATTAGATCATTCCTTCATCTTTGGAATTAAGCCTACTTGATCATGGTAGATAATCATTTTTATGTGCTCAAAGATTTGGTTTACAAATACTTTATTGAGTATTTTTGCATCTATGTATGTAAAGGAAATTGTTCTGTAATTCTCTTTTTTTTTTTGTTGGATGTTTATGTGGTTTAGAGATCAGAGTAACTGTGGCCTCATAAAATGAAATCAGCAATGTCCCTTCTATTTCTGTTGTTTGGAATATGAGAACTATTGGCATTAACTCTTCTTTGAATGTCTATTAGAATTCTGTACTGGCTATCTATCCTTGTACTGCTTTATTATTATTTTTACCCCCTTGGGAGATTTTTAATAACTTCTCTTTCACTAGGGGTTATAGTCTATTTTAATTGTTTATATGGTCTTCATTTAACTTTGGTAAGTGGTACCTATAAAGATACTTACCCATTTATTTTAGTTTTCCACTTTGGTGGAGACAGGTTTTAAAGTATGTCCTTAAATTCTCTGGATTTCCTTGGTGTCTGTTGTTCTGTTCCACTTTTTGTTTCTGATTTTGTTAATTTGGAAACTCATTCTTTTAGTAAATTTAGATAAGTGTTTGTCTATCTTGATGATTAATTTAAACAAAACAACTCTTTGTTTCATTGAGTCTTTGTACTGTTTTCTTTGTTTCTATTTCATTGATTTAAGTAAGCCTAGTTTGATAATTTCTTCCTGTCTTCTCCTTTTGGATGTGATTTCTTTTTGTTCTAGAGCTTTCAGGTGTGGTATTAAGTTGCTAGTATGAGATCTCCCCAGTTTTTTTTTTTTTTTTTTTTTTTTTTTTTTTTTTTTTTTTTTTTTGTTTTTTTTTTTTTTTTGTTTTTTTTTCTTTTTTATGTAGGCACTTAGTGCTGTGAACTTGCCTCTTAGAACCTCCTTCATTGTGTTCCATAAGTTTAGGTATGTTGTGTATTTATTTTCATTGAATTCTAGGAAATCCTTAGTTTCTATCTTGACCCATTTTTCGTTAGAGACTTGTTCAGTTTCTGTGAGTTTGTAAGCTTTCCGTTCTTGTTTTGTTTTGTTTTTTCTGATGTCGTTGATAAACAGATTTAATCTGTGGTGGTCTGATAGTGTGCAGGGAGTTATTTCTACTTTCCTGTATTTGTTGAGACTTGTTTTGTGTCCTATTTTGTGCTCAATTTTGGAGAAAGTTCATGAGGTATAGAGAAAGTATATTCTCTTGTGTTTGGGGGGAAATATTCCATTAGGTCCATTTGGTTTATAATGTCTATAAGCTCCAGCATTTCTTTGTTTAGTTTTTGTCTAGATGACCTGTCTGTTGATGAAAGTAAGGTCTCATGTTGTCAGTGTGTGGTGGTCAATATGTAATTTAAATTGTAGTAGTGTCTCTTTTATGAACTTGGATGTTCTTGTGTTTGGTGCATAGTAGGTAGACTTTTACTAGGGCTGCCATAAGAAGTACCACAGACAGAGTGGCTTAGAATTACTCTCAGAATTCTAGAATCCTACAGTCTGAAATTACAGATGTTTCAGGGCACTGTGAAATCTGTAAGGGAGGAATCATTTCCTTTTGTCTTCTTGGTAGCAGTGTTTTTGTTCTTTCTTTTATGGATGAGCATTCATTTCCTCTACATATCAAAACTCGAGTAGCAGGCTTTGCCTATTGTGCTATCTTCCCAACCCCAGCTTTGCATTTGTTTGTTTATTTATTTAGGCATTATTTTGTTATGCAGCCTAGGCTTGCCTGGAATTCACAAATACACTGTAGCATTGACTTCTGGTAGACCCAACTCCCTCATTCTGGCAAGTACTTCAATAGAGGTTGGTACCAACATGCCTAGCTTAGCCTAGCTTTTAAATCCTGAACTCCATCAAGTAGAATTATATGTTCAGGAGATTCATTTTATTTAGAACCAAGTTATAAATCATTTTTTTTAAGTCTGGTTTTTTGAGACCGGGTCTTCTTATGTTTTCTTGGCTGTTTTGTAACTTCCTATGTAGACCATATTGGCACCATTCTCACACATACCTGCCTACCTACCTGCCTCTGATTCCTGAGTGCTGGATTCAAGTCATGTACCACCATGCCTGGTTAAGTCTTATTTCTTATAGAAAGTTAAAGAGGTGCTATTCCTTATTCCCTTTAAGTATAACTATGGACATTTACCAAGAAATCAGTGTGAAATCACTGAAAGTTTAGAATCTCTGTATTTTGTTCAACTATATAAATGTAGAGGGTAGAGGTGATTAGGTGGTGGTCATCCTTTGAAGTATGCTGTGTCCTTCAAGGTTATGGTACTGAGCCACTGAGGGATCAGCCAGTCCTTTGTTTTGCTCACAGGGGAGGTAAATGCCCATCCAAAGGATTGGATAGACAGAGCAGCAATCAACACTTAACCAACCTACAGTACAGAATGTGTGAACAGGCCAACTACAACTTTGTACTATATTTTTTTTTCTTCTTCCAGAATCTTCCCCAGGTGTGACAGAAGTGAGCATAATAGAAAAGCTGCCTGCTGAACGTCATATGATTTCTTCATGGGAACAAGTAAGTGTGTCTGTGTTGACTCTTTATCTCCCAACAAAGAAAGGTCATTTAAATGCCCCTGGGAAGAAATGATTAGAGCAAGAAACTTATTCTTCTGTCAGGCTACAGCTGCCTTTTATTCCATTCCAATTTCTCAGCGAAGCGTCTTGTCTGACCCTTGTAATTCTGTGAAAGCAGTAGATGTTTAGGTTGTATACATATACAACAAAACTACAAGTCCAGCTGTGAAAGTAAAAGATGCCTATTAGTATGCATCAGGCTAGAGAGAAAATGGTTAAGAGTTGCAGAAAAAAATGCTAACTGGATCCCGTGATTGGTGCGTCCCAGTTTTCCTCAGTTAATCAAACTTAAATGCTTTTCATTAACAGGACTTTTCATGGTCTGTATGTAATGAAAGAATCTGCCTCTGAATTTTCAAACATCCCAGGGCCAGGAGAGCTACATTATTATTGAGCATCTTGGTGACATTGCATAGCTACAGCATCCCTGACTGTGCTTGGATTGGACTCTCCAGTACAGTCTGCTGATGATGAAACAATGGCTCACAGAGACCCCACAATTTGGCAAATGGCCCTTTTCTTTTTAGCCTTACTTAGATTATGGTCATAGAGTCTAGGTTTCCTTGCTGATAAGTCCTTCACATACTCCTGCTGTGGCTATATTATAAGCATTTACCACATAACAAGTAACAATCCCCTTCAGCCCCTCAAGCTCTTACTCTTCAGGTGCTTCATTTTTCCTCTCTGCAGTAGATCGGCAGCTTCCTTCTTTAACATCTAAATAAAACAAAGCGAAAACTTCAGTATGTTTTCCTTCTAACTGTTTAATCATCTGTCTTTTGCGTGCACAGTATGTAGAAAACATGTCCAAGTAAGGGTTCAGGAAGTATTTTTTGTTAAAGGAACAAATAATAGTTTAGGCTCTGGCATCTCAGTCTGTCACAGCAACTCATTTTTACTATGGGAATATTGAAAGCAGCTATCAACATACAAGTGCATGACTGAGTAAATAATTTTTATATAAAAAAAGAAGTGACATGACAGGTGCAGAGGGGCTGTGTGCTATATTTACCAAGCCCTGATCTAAATTATTGTACCATTGTTTGCCTCTCAGTTATTCTCTAGCTATCTACAGCCTCTCTTCCTCTACTGCCATTCCTTGGCATTACTCTGAACATTGTTAGTATCAGGGTTATGTTGTCTTTGTAAATGAATTTGGAAGGGTTTCCTCTTTTCAGTACATTTGGAATATTTGAGTAGAAATTGTAGCTGGATATTAGTGGTTCACACCTTTAATCCCAGCACTCAGGAGGTGGAGGCAGGCAAAATCTCTATGAGTTCAAGGCCAGCCTGACCTACAGAGTGATTTCAAAGACAGCCAGGATTGTTACACAAAGAAACCCTGTCTTGAAAACTGAAAATAAATAAATAAATAAATAAATAGGTAAGTAAATAAATAAATAATAGTCTTCCTTACGTATATGGTAAGGTGTAGGCAAGAATTTTCTGTTCTGCCTTTGCTCCATCATTTAGCCCCAAATGAACACTCAGAGGAGTCTATTAATTATAACCTGTTGGCCGATGACTCAGGCTTCTTACTGGCTAGCTCTCTCTTAATTATTAACCCATAGCCACTAATCTATGTATTTCTACATTACCAAAGAAAGCCCAGCATGTCCAATCTTCCCAGTATCTACAGGGTACATGGGACATCCTTTCCCCAGCCTTTTCCTCATCTGGTAGCCCTGGCTATACTTCCTGCCTGACTACTGGCCAATCTGTGTTTTATTCATCAACCAATAAGAACATATATACAGAAGGGCATCCCTCATCAGCAAGGTCTCCAATAAAGCCATACATCCCTGGGTTTTCCTTGTTGGAAGACTAGTACTGCCCTATTCTCACTCATTATTGCTCTATTCAAGCTTTCTGAGTCCTCCTGTTCTAAATTTTTATTTGGTTATAAATTTCCTCTACTAATTATGGTTTATTCTTACTTTTCTAATTCCTTTGTTGTATTATTAGGATATGTATTTCAACTCTTTTCTGTATGTGTGTATAGGCATTCTTAGTACTGTTCACTCTTAATATTGTTTTTGCCATTCCTGGTAGGTTTTGTTACTAATATATTTTAATTTATATATTACCCTTTGTGGCGATTTGAAAAAACAAAATGCCATCCAAAGGTAGTGGAGCTATTAGGAGGTGTGGCCTTGATGGAGTAGGTGTGGCCTTGATGGAGTAGGTGTGGCCTTGTTGGAGGTAGTATGTCACTGTGTTGGTGGCTTTGAGGTTTCATATATGCTCAAGTACTACATCTGCCATGTTCCCCATCACAAGGATAATGGACTAAACCTATGAACTGTAAGGGAGCCACCACAATTAAATGTTTCTCTTTATAAGAGTTGCAGTGGCCATGGTGTCTCTTCACAGCAAGAGAACCCTAACTAAGACACTCTTGTTTTAAGAAATGTTTACATTTCTCTTTGATTTCTGTATTGATTTAGCTTTTTTTGAAAAGAATGTTGTTTAACTGATATATTTTTATTTTCTCAAGACCTTCTTACTAATTTCCAGTTTTACTCCATTGTGGTCAGAATTTTCTTTGAATTTCATGAGACTTGTTTTATAGCTTATAATTTCCTTATAGAGTGTTCTGTGTTCTAATAAGAAGAGTGTTATTCTGCAGTTTTTGGTTGAAGTGAACTATAAATGTATGTTATGTACATAAGGTCTAGAGCATAGTTTAACTCTGTTTTTATTTTTATGAATGATTTTTCCACTGATAAAAGTTATCTGTGGATAAAAGTTATCAATGCCAGACTTTTATTAAAACTGAGTCTGTACCTCTGTTAGAATAAATATTTTTATTAAATATTTGGGTATATGTATTGTGTCTCCAGATTCTGTTTCTCTACCAATAGATGGCACCAGCACTCAAAATCTGCCAGTAGGTCCTGGCCTCTTAGAGCTACAGAAGTAAACATCTTTTTTTTTTTTTTAATTGAAATTTTTTTTACACACAATATATTGTGTTCATGTTTTTCCCCCTCCCCAAGTTCTCACAGATTCTCCTTACCTATCTATCTACCCACCAAACTTTACATTCTTTTCTTTTTCCTTTTAATGTCTCTCAAAAAACAAGAAGCAAGAAACCCTACAAAAATGAAAATCAAAACAAGCAAAAGACTAAGACAAAAAATGCCAAGACAAAATGTAATGCAACAAAAAGTCTACAAAAATACTATTGATTTTGTGGTGTGTGTGTGTGTGTGTGTGTGTGTGTGTGTGTGTGTGTTGGCTAACTACTCCTGTGCACAGGGCCTACCCTAAAGTGTGATTGGTTTACCTAGTGAGACTCCACTGGAGAACACTGATTTTCCCGTTGTCAGCCAGTATCAATGGCAGATGGCTCCTTGGTCAGGGATGAGACCCTATGTCTACTTTCCCCTCTCAGTTCTGGGACACTATCTGACTTGAACCTGAACAGGTCTAATGTGTGCTCCCACAGTCTCTGTGAGTTCATATGTTGTTCTTCAGTCCCATTGTATCTTGAAGACACTATTTCCCTGGAGTCATCTCTCACCTTTGGTTCATACAATCTTTTTACCGCCTATTCTTCATAGGTCCCTGAGCCTTGGCAAGGGGTTGCAAAGTCACTCATCTCTCACTCTCTGCACATTGTTCAGTTGTGATTTCTGTTAATCCCCATCTACTGCAAGAGAAAGCTTCTCTGATATTTGAGCAAGGCACTGATCTATGGGTATACTTGTATGTCCTTTAGCAGAACAAGCAGTGGGTATTGTTTCCAGCCCATATCCTGTCTATTCTTGGGTTCTTGATCATTTTAGCAGCATCAAATCAAAAAGTGAATGGTTCCTTTCATAACATTTATTCCACTACTATACCGGTATATCTTGGAGAGACAAGTTTGTGTGATATTAATGATAACCTTTTTGTTACATAGCTTTTTTTTTACTGACTCTCTCAAAAATTAGAATATTAACAACACCTAACTTCAGGTGTCCATTGAAAGTCCCAAAAATGAGCAGAAGACATTAAAATTAAGCCCTGCTCAAGATACTTTACTAAGTAGGAAATAAAGTCTGAGAATCTTTTAAGTGTGATTGGGAAGTATTTGGTTAAAAAATACACACACATGCATACATGCGCACACAGCAAACAAGAAACAGAAAGGAAATTTAATTCACTAAAATGAAAACTGCTGTCCATTTCAAAACCTAGAAATGCTGCTTAAAATCACTTCTCAGTCCTCTTCCTATCAAGTTGCCTCCCCCACCCCTAGTGTTCTGTGGATTTCACACTAAAGTTTATTCTTGAACCTAAATTAGCAGTTTAAGGGACAGTGCCCAAGGTCACCTGACTAATGACAAAGCTGAAAACTGAACCCAGATTGTCCTGCTGCAGAACACCACCACATTTAGTATTTAAAACTGACAATATGACCCAAAGTAAAGGACTCCACAGTGGTCTATATCACTTCTTCCAAGGATCCACTAAGCCAAAAGCTTGGATAGTTGCTACTGTCTTGTCTTTTTGCCTCTGTAGCCATGTCAAGTTACTGGAAAAGGTTCCAGAAAGGTCTGAAGAACTTACCTCTCTCTGAATTTCAGGGATTTGAGTTGAATAGAGAAGACTAGTCAGGCCTGTACATGAGTTTGAGTGAGTTAGAATTCAAGGCTTGCCCCTATTACTGCCAGAAAAAAAAAAAAAAAAAAAACCACTAAGCTGTTCCTGTGTTCGACACACCACAAGTTTGGGTTACTTTTTTTATCCACATGAAATACTTTCGTTACAATCTTTTTGTAACTACCACAACTATTAAAATAGATGCATGGTAGTAAATGCTATGGAAGTAGCATATGTGACACACTTTTAAGGTGTTTTCCTGTCCAATAATTTGTTTTAGAATACATGCTCATGAATATAAAGTTTATGGCGGTCTGCTCTGATGGTGTCACACTTTACTTGGAATATCTATCCCTTGCTACATTCCATTGTCCCCTCTTAGCTTTTACTCTCTTCAAGCTCCATCTCCAGCTCACATGTCAAGGCAGAACAGAGACTTAATCTACTTTATCTGAACACACACACACAAACACACTGGTAATTGCTTGCTGGGCCCAGTACCTGTCTAGGACTTTTATAGGTAATATCAATCTTCCTACTTGGGGGATCAAGAAGATGGTTAATATTGTAGGCAAAGCTCTGAAACATTGCCTTAATCTGCTCTCCAAGCACCTGACCTAACACAGAGAAATTTCTGGTTCTAGAAAAACAATTGTGTGATGCCTGAAGATGTGAGAAACTTCTATTTGATGACCAATGGTTTTCATATGACATGGAGTGTGAAGCTAGATGGTAAGTCATCCTCCTTGATGTTGGAGAACATTTTCTTGGTGAAGAGGTTAGATGAGGCAACTCTGAAGATCCTTAGAATTGTAGTATCTAAAAGAAAGAAAGACCGTAGTTTGGCTAATACAAGGGAATAGAGTGAAATATGTTTTAAGTCATTTAGTCTTCAAACAGTTTAAAATATTTTCTTCAATGGCACCATAATAAAGATAGTTGGGAACTGCTCATCATCTTTGGCACTCAGCTCCTCTGTTTTTTGCATATATATTGAAGTGTTCCTCCTATGTACTTTCTATCATGTTCCTCAGCCATGGAGCCAATATCAGTGGCTGATTGGGTTATTTGAGTGAAAAAAAAATTTATGGTCACCATTGTCTAGGCTACCACTTGTCATTCTTTTTGTTCCCGTAGAGCACATCATTCCATTGGGAAGCATGGTGATTAACGGTATTTCAAAATTGACTCAGCTCACCCAGTCTTCTATGTACTCACTTCCTAATGCACCAACTCTGGCGGACCTAGAGGATGATGACGAAGGTACCTGGTAGAACTCTTGCTTTGGGTTAGAAATTAGCCTTCTTGTCTCAATTTTAGAATACTGAGAGCTATAGCAATGTACTATAGAATTACACTATGTTCCACTAAACTACACCTCTTTTCATCCGTAGCTTCTGGAAATAAGATAGAAGCAGAAGAAAACAAATATCAACAGAGGAAAATTTCATGAGAGAAATTCCAGGACCATGTCTTTTATTTTGTTTCTTGTACCATTTTAGTGCCAGACATGTGTGTGGAGACACTTAATGAGTAGTAACTGAGGGAATCAGTGTTATTGATTAAACAGAACTCAACAATTCAAGGCCAGCCATGGTAGCTCAGGCTTATAATTTCAGTACTTGGAAGGCTGTAGCAGGAGAATCATGCATTTGAATTCAACCAACTATATACTGTGACTGTTTCTAAAACAAATTCAAGAAGTATGGAAGCCTAAATACAACTACTTCTCTCTCCATTCCCACCTCTAATCACTTTACCACTTCAGAATGAAGTGGCTTACAGATCAAATAGCTAGAAGAGACTAAGAGCAGTGGTGTGTATATAAACAGTTCTTTAGTCAGAGCTGTGGTTAACTGCTATGGCAGAATCAATTACACCATCTTCTGAAGTAGCAGTTTATTTTTCCATAAAAAATTGAGAATGGAGTGCTGTGAGAGGTTGAGAAAGGCAGTCCCACAGGCTTCCTACTGCACCAGCCTTTTGGGATATTGTGTTTTGTTTTGTTTTTCTTCATGGTTGAGATATATATATAGGTTCTACCTACAGGCTTCAAGTCTCTGCTCCTGGGGAAAGAAGAAAAGACAAGGTAGGGGAAAGGTTCTTGGCAACACCTAACATTTTTCCTTCTTCTCAGAAATACAATGTTCTTAAAAGCCATTGACCAGGGCAGTATTAAAACAGAGGAGTCCTGCAGGCTATTTCGATTTGTACAGAATTATTTCTTCCAATGGAATTTGGAATTAATTAAGGAAGGAAAAATAAACAACTGGTTTCTAAGTCTTAAAGTTTTACCGAAGTCCTTATAAAGGCAATAATGTAAGGCTTTGCTGATAACTAGTTGATCAAGGAAGAATAGTACCAGAGGAGTCAAGAGACAGACTGGTTAAATCATGGGTACAGGAAAAACGAGCTATGGGCTCCCCAAAAGTGGGGGGATTAGTTACATTGGCTTAATACATGTATGGCAAGTCTTCTCTAAAAGGCAAAGAAGTACTTAAACAGGCAGGCAAGGTTGTTGCTGCCCTTGAGGTTAGAAGACATGAAACACACTAGAGAAGATATTCTGGCAGAAGAGCTGAATGAGGAGTAGAGACCACAGTGTCTACATCCATGTAGGTATAAAAACCACTGAGCCTTCTGGTTTCTGCTGGCTCTATACATTTTACAGTAGTATAACAACTAGACTTCAGTCTCATTGTAGGCCCTAAGAAGTAAGTCTTTGGGCTAGGGAGATGGCTCAGCAGTTAAGAGGACTTTTTCTTCTGTATGCTTCCCAGTACCCACAGGCTAGCTCACAACCAACTTCAACTGCAGTTCTCGGGAATCTAATGTCTTCTCCTGAACTCTGCAGACACCAGGGCATGTGCATGGTACACAGACATACATTCAAGGAAAAAACTAATAAACATAAACTAAATAAAGTCTGAATTCTTTTTGATCTTTAGAAGAAAATGTATTTACAGATTGAAAGGATTCATCCAAACTTGGGGGGGGTGTTCAGGGGGACAGACATCTGTACTCCCTGACTAGTGGGGAGAGGATGACAAGCTTTTAGGAAAAATAGCAAGTACTTGTGGAGGAATAATAATCTTATTAACACAAGTTTCTTGTGTGTGGTAGTGGAAATTAGAAAATAGAAAGAAACATTCAGTGGTTACTGGGGGAGGGGAGTCCTGTATATGCAAAGTAAATGTACCTTGGGTTATAACAGGAAAGTCATAATTTCTAGGACTGTGGTGTATAACTTTTGAATAGAATATAAGGAATATTTTTTAAATGTTTACCCTGTTTTAGTTAAACTTAAAAGTGTAAATAGAGGCTAGGTTAAAGTTTTGTGGGTTAATTTATAGCCCATTCCCTGAAAAAATATCTGCAATCCATAACTCCCTGTACTTCAGTGTGATCTCTTCCCCAAACTACAGTTTGAATTTGTTAAGATGAGATCATACTGGAACAGGGCAAGCCCTATAAAAAGAAGAAATTTGGAGACAGGCACACATGGGAAGAATGCCATTTGAAGATAAAGGCAAAGTTGGGGGTGATTTTTCTTTGAGCCAAGAGCATGTGTGCACACACACACTTTCTAGCAAGAAACCAAAAGCTAGAAGAGCAGTCTGGAACAGATTCTTCCCCACAGCCCTCAGAAGGAGTGACCTCTGGGCACTTGAATTTCAAACTTGTGCCCTTCAAGTCTATGAGGCAAAACATTCCATTTAGGCCACTGAGTTTATGGTACTTTAAAACTGAAGCCCTTACACACACAAACTAACACAATGGTTTCAGTGCTTCTCATATAGAAAAATGGAGACAATGCTGGAAAAGCAAAAGGTTTCCTTTATTGTGGGAATGAGGTCTTACACCTTATTGGGAGAAACAGTGCCGTGATGTATCTGTTTTCTATGCCTAAGAGATTACCACACATTTAATGAATTGTAACTATGCAAATCCATGTTGGTTTTGTTTATTAACAATTTCCATGAGGAAGTCACCTACAGAGTAGCTGAGTCCTCTGAGTCCTTAGCCCTGGCACTTTTTGATTAAAGTAGTCATATGGTTCTAATTATGTGAGGGAAAAAAATAGAAGCTAACTATTTGTCCATCTAAATAACAATGGAGAGAGTGACTCTTGAAAAAAGTTATCTGGGAATGAATAGAATTCCAGTCTGGCTTGTGGTTATGACAGAGCCACAGGTATGCCCAGAAAAGTTTTGGAAAGGAGGGGCTTATAAAGACAAAATTCACATAGGCTGCCTTGAAACAGGCTGAAGGCCATTGCAGAGTTGATGTTAATCCTTTGATGGAGACAGTCATTGAAATTGTCTATTGAATTTCTGCAGTCTAAATTTATGAGAAAATTTAATACAGAAAACGTAATGTGTATAAAATGAATACAGTATGCAAATTAGGAAGCCTTTGTGATAGTTTTTTACCTCAGACACAAGCAAGAGCTGTTCACTCCTTCGTGACCTAACAACTCTAAATTGGAGTGGACAGAGACTTCAGCAATGTTGACACAGTAAAGGAATAAAAATCTACATTGACACCTCCAGTCTAAAAGGGGGACTGTGAGGAGAAATAAGAGGAAAAGGAAGAAAATATAACATGAGAAATGTAATGAAATAGATCAATGATTGTAGTAAGTGATACTGAATTGAATCTGTCTTTTGAAGAAAATACTATTAGATGGAAATAAAAAGCAAAACTTACCTGCATCCTGCTTTTTAGGATACTTAAACTGATGAAGATACTTCCTCTTAAGGTAATGGCAAATAGGTGATTGAGAGTAGCCTCCCTGTTGAAGACTGCAAAGTGGAGCAAGATTTAAAAATCATCTTCCTAGAAACATAATAAGAGCTACCAATGTGATGAGGTAAAACATCACAGCAACATTCAGAAGAAGCTAGAGAATCCAGGGGACACTTAATGTGAAGGGTGGCTTTTGCCCAGAGAATCCAGGGGACACTTAACGTAAAGAATGGCTTTTGCCCAGGGTGCACTGTCCTTATTCTCAGGAGGCAGCGTGCAACTGAAAAACTGACCATGTGGCCCATTATTCAGCCAAAGGATAAAATAGATTACAGGGCCTATGAAAGATGGCTCTCATAAAACCCACCCTCATATTTGGGTTGGTGCTGCAAAATGCTGTACCCAAGAGAAACACATGAACTGGAAGAAACATCTCTTCACATGGATTGAAGCTCAAGTGTGAGTCATCTATAGACTGAAGCAACCAGGATTCACAGAAAATATTAAACCCCAAAATTATACTAAATTGCTCTTAGATTTTTTTCACTGAAAGTCATATTTTATTTAAAAACACTATTTTGCAATATATTTGTTATTTCTAAAAAAATCATTTAATTTTACAGTAGAAGTTAACATTTTTATTGTGATATAGAGTCATCTCTCTGATCAAGTATTACATAAACATGGTAAATGAGAGATGTGATTGTCAGCAAATGGGATTGACAAGATGCTGGAGGGCAACCTTTCTCTAGTTATTTCCTCTTTGTATGTGTTAATTTTTCTTTTATTAAAAATGCATTCTTCTCGGGTTGGAGAGATGGCTCAGTGGTTAAAAACACATACTTCTCTTATACAATACATCCCAACTACAGTTTTCCCTCCCCCAACCTCCCTTCTCCTCAGATCTATTAACCTTCCATTTCCTCTTCAGAAAAGAGCAGGTCTCCAAGAGATGACAGTGAGACAGGACAAGGTGAAAGCCCTCCTATGGAAGCTGGACAAGGCAACCCAACAGGAGTCTCACAAGAACAGCAAGCTAGCAATCATAACCTACACTCAGGGAACTTGGTGCAGACCCATGCTTGCCATTTCAGTTTCTGTGAGCCCTGTTTATTGATTCAGTGGGCCATGTTCTCCTGGTGTCCTCCATTCCCTCTGAATGCTATAGTCTTTTCTCCTCCTGCCCTTCTGCAGGGTTCCCCATCTCCAAAGGGACAAACCTGGCAGAAGACTCCAATTTAGACATACATACTGTCTCTCTGTCTCTCACATGCACACATGCATGCACACACACACATCTCACTCTCCACCCCCCTCCCCCATATCTGGCTGTGGGTCTCTGCACATGTTCCCATCTGCTGCTGGAGGAAGCCTCTCTGATGACAAGTGGACCTTAGTCTCTGAGCTATCCAGTCTCTGGTACCTAGCTATCCAGGGAGTATAGGGAATGTTTTCCCTCTAGTGGGGTGGGCCTCAAATTAAACCAAACAGTGGTAGGACACTCCAACGTGTTCGGTGTCACAATTGCCCCAGCACATCTTATAGAGAGGACGATTGTAGATGGAGGGTTTTGTGGCTGGCTCGGTGTCCAGTTTCTCACACCAAAGAGACTAGAATGTAAGATATGGGCTTGGAGCTCAACCCCTCTATGTTCAGTAAGTTGAATGGAAGTATCCCTGGCAATGCCCCCCACACACACACATTGTTAATTTTTATAGTGTGACCTCTGTCAGCATCAGCTTGGGTTGTGTAGAGATCTCCATAGGACCTCCTCAGCCAACAACTCAACTGAATGAAAGCCTTGCCATTACTAGGAGTCTTCACTAGGGTCAACCTCATAGATTCCAGGAAGTTTTTACTGTACTAGTTATCTCCACCATCCCCAAAATGTTCCCCCAATTCCAGCTACCTCTCCCCACACTCTCTCCCTCCATCCCCCCAACACATACACACACCACACACACACACCCCTACAGCTACCTGATCCCTCATGCTCTTGTCTCCAGTTCACCCTCAGAATATATTCTATTTCCCCTTCCCTGGGAGAGCCATGCTTTTCCCTATAGTTCTCCTCTTTACGTAACCTCTCTGGGTCTGTAGATTATAGCTTGAATATCATTTACTTAACAGTTAATATCCATTTATAAGTAAATACATACCATATTTGTCTTTCTGAGTCTGGATTACCTTACTTGGGATGATCTTTTCTAATTACATCCATTTGTCTGCAAGTTCCATGGTGTCATATTTTTTTAACAGCTGAGTAATACTCCATTGTGTAAATGTACCACAATCTCTTTATCTATTTTTCCATTGAGGGAAGTCCAGGTTGTTTCCAGTTTCTGGCTATTATGAATAAAACTGTAATGAACATAGTTGAGCAAGTTTCCTTGTGGTAGGACAGAACATCTTTTGTGTATATACCCAGGAGTGGTATAACTGGAACTTGATGTAGGTTGATTCCCAGTTTTCTGAGGATCCTTCACATTGATTTCTATAGTGACTGTACAAGCTTATGCTCCGTCCAGCAATGGTCCACATCCTTTCCACCATAAGCTGTCACTTGTGTTATTGATCTTATCCATTCTGACAGGTGTAAGATGGAATCTCAAAGTAGTTTTCATTTGCATTTCCATGGTGGCTAAGGATGTTGACCATTTTAAATATTTCTCAAACATTTTGGATTCCTCTATTGAAAATTCTGTTTAAACCTGTACCCCATTTTTATTTGCATTATTTGGTTTTTTAATATCTAGTTTCTTGAGTTTTTTGTGTTTTGGATATTAGACCTCTATCAGATGTAGAAGATGTAAAAATCTTTTTTAATTCCATAGCCTGCCTCTTTGTCCAATTAATGGTGTCCTTTGCCTTACAGAAGCTTTTCAATTTCACAAGATCCTATTTATTGTTTATCTTAGTGCCCAGGCTATCTGTGTTCTGAAAGTTGTCTCCTAGACCAGTGTGTTCAAGGATGTTCACCCACATTCTTTTCTATAAGGTTCAGTGTATCTGGTTTTATGCTGAGGTCTTTGATCCACTTGAAATTGAATTTTGTACAGGGTGATAAACATGGATCTATTTGCATTCATCTATATACCAACATCCAGTTTGACCAGTACCATTTTTTGAAGAAGCTTTTTGGTGCTGGCATGGACCTAGAAACTTGGAAGAGTTGTGGCAATAAGCATGGCTCCCACCAGTACTCCACCATGAAGCTACTCTCAGAAAGCCAAGGAATAGGGTAGGGCCACGCTGTTTAGCAGATAAAAGGCTCATGTGGCTGGAAAAAGATGAAGATATACTATACAGTAAAAACAGATTGGGGGGGAGACCAAACAACAACCAAAAAAAAAAAAAAAAACCCCTCTAAACATTTATATAGGCTTGGGAGAGAAAAGAAAAAGGATAGAGAAAGTCCTTAAAAAAGAAATAGAGTAGTAGCTAGCTGGGTGTGGTGGCACATTCCTTTAATCCCAGCACTCCAGAGGCAGAGGTGGGTGGAATCTGTGATTCAAGTCCAGCCTGATATACAGACTGAGGTAAAGAATAGCCAAAGTTACACAGAGAAACACACATGCTTCAATTCTCTTTGTTTTGCTGATGTGAAATTATTACCTGAATTTACATGTGTGTGGTTAACCTCCTTAGTTTGGAATTTTCTTTCTAGCACCTTTTGTAGGGCTGGGTTTGTAAAGTTGACTTTATCATTGAATATCTTGTTTTCTCCATTTGTGGTGACTGAAAGTTTTCTTGGGTATAGTAATCTGGGCTGTCATCTGTGGTCTCTTAGAGTCTGCAGTACCATTTAAAAGTCAGGTGTAATTTTCTAATAGATCTGCCTTTATATGTTATTTGGTCATTTTTACTTGCAGGTTTTAATATTCTTTCTTTGTTCAGTATATTTAGTGTTTTGATTACTACGTAGTGAGGGGATGTTTTTTTCTGGTCCAATCTATCTGGTGTTCTGTATGCTTCATGTACCTTGATAGGCATCTCCTTCTCTAGTTTAGGAAATTTTTCTTCTATGATTTTGTAGAAATATATTCTTGGATTTTGAGATGGTATTCTCCTTCCTCTCTATTCCTATTATTTGTATGTTTGGTCTTTTAATAGTGTTCCAGATTTCCTGGCTGTTGCATGTCAGGAATTTTTTAGATTTAACATTTCTTTGATCAATGTATCTATCTAGTTTTTCTATTCTATCTTCAATACCTGAGATTCTCTCATCTGTCTCTTGTATTCTGTTGTTGAAGCTTACCACTCTAGTTCCTGTTTGCATTCCTAAATTTTTCACTTATAGGACCCCTCAGTTTGTGTTTTCTTTATTGCTTCTATTTCCATTTTCAGGTCTTGAGCAGTTTTGTTTCCTTCAATTGTTTGTTTTTTGCTTGGCTTTTTTTTTTTTTTTTTTTTTTTTGAGGGATTTATTCCTTCCCTCCAATTGTTTGTTTGTTGTATTTTCCTGAATTTCTTCATGGGATTTTTGTTGTTGTTGTTTTTCATTTCCTCTTTTAGGACCTCTGTCATCTCCATATAGTTGGTTTTAAGGTCATTTTCTTTTGTTTCAGCTATGTTGGAATATTCAGGACCTGCTGTGGTAGACTAGCTGAACTATGGTGGTGACATATTGCCCTGGCCATTGTGTTCTTAAACTGGTATCTAGGCATCTGGGTTTGGGGAGACTATGGGTCTAGCTATGATTTCTGGGTTTATCTCCATTGAGTAGGAGTTTTATTCGTTGGTTTCTGTTTCTCTGGATTTTCAGAGATTGTGTTGGCTGGGTGTTCCCTGTTTTACTGACCTGCTCAGCTGATATATTCTTGGGGGATGGGAGGTCTGGAGGAAATGGTCTGAGGGATCCATAGGAAGCATCCACATGGGTGTTCTGTTGCAGCTCTAGGGGCAACCCTGAGAATTGGATCTGTGATAATAGAGAGGACCTGGGCCGCACCTCCTACCCCTAAACTTTCCTCTGGCTTTGGAGAACAGTGGGCTGCCTACCTGGTCTTCTGGCAGGCATTGCCTATAGTTGTACCATGTTGAGGGCTGGGGCATAACAACGTGGCAGGAAGGGAAGGGCTGATCCTAGGTTTATTAACTCAGTGTCCTGGGAGATATAAACAAAATTCACTCTGAAAAAAATTGTAAAATGAACTATGATGACTATGGCATAACTTTGTAAAATATACTAAAAGCCATGAATTCTATATTTCACATAAGTGGTATGGTAGATGAATTATAGCTTAAAAAGGCTTTTATATAAAAAGGAGGTGACAACCCAAGGCCTTGGATTTTTTTTTTATAAGTAAGTTTTCAGAAAGTAAATGATACTAAAACTATGTAGATACCTGAAGAAAGTCAACCCAATGAACAAGAACCAACCTAAATTATAAATAACATGAAGAACTCAAGGGTTTCTCCCCAGCATTGTTTCAGGCACAGACTCTAAGACAGTGTGCCTATGTTGATGGATGGATTTAACACCAAGTGGGAGCTTCAGGGAGGAACTGAAGGATGATGCTGCAGACTTAGAACAGCATCCTACCACTAACCTTATACTTCTGGTAATGGCAGAAGACCATTCCACTGATCCTGCCTAACTTCTTCATGTTTCTCTTTTCTGGCAGGGTCTCATGTAACTCAGGCTGAGGGTGAGCCTGAACTCCTAATCCTCCTGCCTCTATATCCCAAATGCTAGTATTATAGGCTATACCGCCAGCCCCAGCTTCTGCCTGAGAAATCCTAAAAGTAAGCCCAAAGTATTTGTTTCTAAGTAATTTAACTGTGTTAAGAACAAAGTTCAAGAATGTTTATAAAGTAAAAAACATTTAGCACTCAACAATAAAAGGTTAACAATTTCTGACATCTAATCAGAGGTTACCAGTCAGGAAAATACCGTATTGATAGAGGGAAATAGATTAATTAGAACAAATTGGAATATCATCAGAGGTTAATAAGATGAATACCTGTCAGTGGGAGGTGGAATAAAGTATGATTCATCTACCCTCCCCCAAAACTATGGATCCCATTCTTAATACAGCAAGCCTAGAAACAGGAAGAGGCTTCCATCAGCATCCTAACATTCATAATGCTCTGCCTTTATATGGGGCTCCATTCTCAAGATGTTCAGTGTTCTTTCCCCCAGATTGCCTTCAGTTTCTGGTAATAAGAGTGCCTGATGTATCAATGAATCCCAGAGAATTTACAGTATAACATCCTTCACCATCTTTGCAAAGTTATATATAGTGCTGTGTAGGATAATGCTGTATCTGAGTTGAGTTTGTTTGAACATTACTATTGATTTCTGGGTTTACAGGCAATGAAGACCAGCCAGAGAAGCCTCACTTTGACTGTCGCAGTGTGATATTTGAGCTGGATTCGTGCAATGGTAATGGGAAGGTTTGCCTCGTCTACAAACATGGGAAACCTGGTAAAGATCATTTCCAAAGCATGATCCTACAGTGTGGATGTGGTCTTCCTTGAACTTGCCTGTCAACCATAAGTGAACAAAAACTCTCTGAAATGCTTCCAGGTCTATTCTTTGTGCCAAGACTCAGCCCCTCTGATCCTCTCTGAACATTTCCCACTAGGCTGATTTCTCTATTCCATCGCCTTGTGTGAGTCCCTGTGACCATCAGTGGGACAGATAAGAAAAGTTTCAAGAACTAGTCATTCTGTTCATAAGGCCTTGCATTAAATAAGCCTTCAGGAAATATGTTAGCTTTCCTTTATACTTTTATATGTAAGCCAGTTAAGAGCAATAGAAACATGAATTACTAGACCTCAAGTCCCCACATTCAAAACCAAGAGAAAGCAAGACTAAATGATAGTTACTGAGAGACTGAACACCTAAACAGCAGCACTTCAGGCCTAGGGACTGAATCTAGATCTGAACACAGTTAAGCTCTCTTCTTACCTCTTTCTGGTGGTGTGAGGAGGTATAAACATTAGAAATTACCTCTGGAGAGAAAAGATCATTTCCAGGTAAAGCTGTTGTAGCAAAAGACGTGGAGCTGCATTGAAACAATGATTAGAATTAGATATGAGGGAGGAGAGAAAGAGGCAACCAAACAAAGGGACAAATGGCTAAAAGCCATAATCAAGAAAAAGTTCAACTGATTTGTGGTAATGACAATTCTCTTTTAATGAACTTAAGTGGTTTGCCTGAGCTCGTCTCATCCAAAGGAGATACAGCCTGAATGCCAGCTGCTTCCTCTCATGCAGATCTTGGAAAGCCAAACAAAAAGGTCTGAACAGCTATAGAAGACTAAAGAGTTGTTCAAGGCTGTTTAGGAGAGTGGCAGGATTCAAATTAAAATGGGCAGGTAGTTTGGAGAAGGAAAAGAGGAAGAGATGCTACAGCTCTCTAGAAAGCTAATGAGACAGGTACAAGATAGGAACTGGTGTAATAGTGCCTGGGTTAGCTGACCTAGGATAGGATGTCATAAGAGCAGGATTGCAGGAGTGAGGTGATATAGACCAGTGGTTCTCATCCTATGGATCACAACCCCTTTGGGAGTCAAATGACCTTTTCACAGAAGTCACCTAAGACCATTGGAAAACACAGATACTTACATTATGATTCATAACAATTCATAACAATTGGGGTCACCACAACATGAGGAACTGTATTAAAGGGTAACAGTGTTTGGAAAGGTGAGAACCACTGGTATAGATCTTTCACATTGATTTTTGTTGTTGTTTGTCTGTTTTCATAGCACTTCTGATTAGAGACCTCTTTGTAAAAGATTGATCATTCAGAGTTTCTTTCCATCAAAAAAAAAAAAAAAAAAAAAAAAAAAAAGGAGGGAGTGCTGAGTCCACTCAGAACAGAAGCATTTGCTAAGATATAAGATAGCCTTAATGAAATGCCTCAAGGTCAAAACCAACAGAAAGATCCCTTATGTGATCAATTAGGAATGGGTAAAATCAACCATGCGAGAACAGAACTGGGAGGCTAGAAGGGGAAAGAGTTTCATGTTTTAAAATCTTTCTGCTATAGATTCCTCTTGACTATCAATGTTCATTGACATTTTAGTTAAAAGAGAAAACATATTAAGCTGTCCTTAATCTTCTTGTGCTGTTTAGGATTAGCTCATGACACTGAGATCTGGTTCCTGGACAGAGCATTATACTGGCATTTTCTCACAGATACCTTTACTGCCTATTACCGCCTGCTCATCACCCACTTGGGCCTGCCCCAATGGCAATATGCCTTCACCAGCTATGGCATTAGCCCACAGGCCAAGGTAAGAAGAGAACGCCTGTCATCCCAAAATCTGATGTGTATCAAGAATTTCCTGTGAAAATGTTACATTCCAAATTCCCCATCTGCAGTAATAGAGGGAACCCATAATTTTAATAAGCAGGACTAGTGATTCCAATGTTGGCTGTTAGCCTCACATGATTTGGATCTAATTAAGTAATCAGGATCAACTGGAATGTTATTTTTAATTAAATGTCACTGCGGGCTTGGGTCCAGAATACAATCACTTAAAAGGATTAACAAGTTTCTAATTCCCCTCTGCTCCCAGTCTACACTCCCATTGGCAGGTACAGGTCAGTATGCATGCCCTCCTTGAGAAACTCATTACATGTAAAGCATAAATGCATTTTGTGTATCTTTGTGCTAACACAAGTGTAGCAATTCTGCACTTTTATCCTCCATTGTAGAGCTCTTTCAGAATCAGTACATAGAGAGATGTCTTCTGTATATTACTGACTAGGCATCGTTTATACAAGCCTGTGTTGAAAGCACCAAGTGGGCTAGAACTGTTCACTGGAATGAACTGGTCTGCTCTAAAGAAAAATCATAATGATTCCTTTCAACACTTAATTAGCAAAAAAGCAGGGACTGCATCCCACTGCAGCTTTACTAGGTAGAGCCTCATTCTTCGAACATTTTTCATAAGAACATCTCCCATGTAATTAATGCTATGAAGTGTTTTGGTCAGACAATGGCACAAAAGGAAAAACAAAAATGTGGCTGCCCTTTTTTCATAGCTTTCTAAGAAACTGCAGGTATAGAGTACCAGCACCACAATTTACCATATGAAAGTTTTGCTCTGACCTCTTATCACACCACTTGGAGGGATGGTGCTACTGGAATATCCATGGTGGGCACCATCTGCTTTGATGGCAAGTAGGAGGACAATGTCCCCTGGTGGGCTCCTAGTTTTTATATAGCATTTATTTTGGTGACCTTGAAAAGCACTGTATGACTGGAGTGTTTGGTTTTTTTTAATTTTCATTTTAAACCTTATTTTATGTATAGCAATTTACATGTTAAGTAAGACTACAATAAAATGATAGTTTTCTACCTTAGAAAAGAAAAGCACTGTGTGTGCTTGACCAAGACAAGGCAGTTTTTCATTTAAAAAAAAAAAGGTATAAATTCAGTATTACATCACAAGATGTGTAGACAAGAAATGCTTTAGATTTTATAGTTTTTTGAATTTTGAAATAATCATATTTGCTTTATGAGTTGACATTTTTAAAAAGTGGATTAGTGATGGCCAGATTGTAATGTCTGTCCTATGTGCCCTGCCCTTGGCCCATTTCTCACTCAAACTCTTCTCACCTCTGCCTTACAGCAATGGTTCAGTATGTACAAACCCATCACCTACAACACCAGTCTACTCACAGAAGAGACCGATTCCTTTGTGAACAAGCTGGACCCCAGCAAAGTGTTCAAGAGCAAGAACAAGATCTTAATCCCAAAAAAGAAAGGGCCCGTGCAGCCTGTCAGTGGCCAGAAAGGACCTGGGCCTGTAGCTCCCCCTACCCCTAAACCTTCCTCTGGCTCTGGAAACCCTATCCGAAAATAAGCATCCCATCAGCCTCAGAGCAGTGATATCAACATGCAGATGCCCTGGGGTGGCCCCATCCTCAGACACTTTGTGATTGTAGGCTTTCTCCTGAGGATCAAAGCCTTAGATCAGGAGTTGGGAAGACCATACTGAATTACTCCCAGGAGTCCTTTTCCCCCATAGGTTGTGCCAACTCTGTCTCCAAAACCAGCTAAGACTTTCAGATGTGTTTAGAGGTTTTTCGTTTTGTTTTGTTTTTATGCCTGTACACAGTCCTTAACGTCTTAGCAGCAGTTAGAGGGGTCCTCATCAATAAACCCATGGTACAACTTATGAAACATCAGTCATGTGACCACCTCAGATATGAAAATTTTACACCCTCAGTTACATTAGCCACATTCCAAGAATGCACATGATAGTGGATTCCATATTGGATAATTCCGAGATAGGGAGCATTTCTGTCATAGAAATGTTTTTGGGCAGCATTGCATGCAAACATTTTCATACTGTTAATATATAATGTTGATGCCTTAGCTTTATAGGCTGTATGTTTTGAGAAGATACTTTCAGAGACATAGTCTTGTGTTCTTTACAACCTATACCACAAACACATCTCACTTGAGTCATTTCTTTTTTTAATTCACTATAAAACCCAGTGTTCCTGATCATTTACCTATAAGGAGGTTTGTTTCCAGCTTTGTATTGATAGATCTACATTTGCCAAAACCATCTTTTTAAAAGAGACTGACCCCTGTTGTGTTTTATCTTTATGTTGTGTTTATGCTTTAACAAAGCCCTGGGTATTTATTTGCAGATAAAGCTAGTCTGTTCACAAGAATTTCCAGCTGTTCTGCTTATTCACAGTTGCTCTGTCTCTCCCAACTACCTCTGTTCTAGGCAGTTCTCTGCCTAGAACAGTGTGGGTTGCCAAGAGGTCTTTGTAAGTAAATGTCCTGTAAGTTAGGAAACAAGGTAATATTAGACATTGAGCCACCCCATAAGTTTCTCTTGTGTTAAATATTAGGCATATAACAGAATTTCTGTAAAGAAGTTAGTCTGATTTTCAGTTAAGAATATCTTACTCCTTCCTCTGCAGTCCCGGCAATGGGCAGGAGTTACCCATCTAGCTCCAGTGTTCTTGATGGCTGCAATTTTTGTACTGATATTTCAGAGGTAGAAGAATAAAGAGAAGGGGGACCACATACTCCTTTACCATTGGCTAACTTATTCTTTCTACCAGTGGTTGTCCAGGCTTCTTATTATGCTGCCTCTACTCACTAATCATTCTAGGGCTTCTCTGTTCTATTATGTGATGGGGGCTAGAAGTTCCTAGCGTTCTCTACCTGTATTTCTCCAACTTCACTTTGAATATTTAGGGAAATTTAAAATCCTGTTTTGGGGCAGGAAAGATGGTCAGCAGTTAAGGGCATATACTGCTCATGCAAAGAACCACATTCACTTTCTAGCACCCACATGAAGCAGGTCACAGACACCTGTAACTCCAACTCCAGGGACCCAAAGTGCTCTCTGACCTCCACAGGCACCAAGCAAATACAAAGAATAAATATACTTGAAAAACTTATTTTTTATTGTCATTCACTAGAAAATGATGGTCGGAAAAGGGGTATGGTCTTCAGTCTTTGTCTTAGGATTTTTACTGCTGTGAAGAGACACCAAGATTAGTACAACTCTTATAAGGACAACATTTAATTGAAATGGCTCACTTACAGTCGAAGAGGTTCAGTCCATTATCATTGCGAGGAGCGTGGTGGTGTGTCGGTAGACATGGTGCTGGCTATATCTTGATCAGAAGACGACAAGAAGTGGTTTGTGACACTGGGAGAAGCTTGAGCAAAGGAGATCTCAAATTCTACCCCCACAGTGACACACTTCCTCCAACAAGGCCACATCCTAAGAGTGCCACTCCCTAGGAGCTTATGGGGGCCAATAACATTGGAACTAACACAGCCTTCCACCTCCTATCACTTCCATAGTGTCAGGAAATCTAAGAAGAATTAAGGCAGACTCTGGCTGGCTGCATCCACATTTTTTTTAAAAAAATAATTCAGATACTGAAATATGAGTGTTCCATGTTAGTGTTCCGTTGTTTCAAATCATGTTTCAAGATGTGATCTGTCTGTATAACCCAGGCTGTCCTTAACTTTGCAGTTGTTCTGCCTCTGTTTTCCCAGTGCTGCAATCGGGGCATGCACCACCATGCCTGTCCACCTCTAATGAAAATGTTTAAAACAGTATCACTCATCTCCTGCAGCTTCAAAACCAACCATAGAATATTCAGTGCGGCGAAAGGAAGAAAGAAAGGAAGGAAGGAAGAAGAGAGAAAAGTCTATGTGTAACTTTAATGATTCTGTGACTGTCATATTATCCCTAATTTAGGAGATAATTTGAACCTTTTAAAAAATTATATTTTATTGCACTTGGAGCACTTAAAAATGTGTAACAATTCCCAAGGAAATACAACAGTACCAGACCATCATTTGCTTCTGTGTTAAGGGTAGAAGCAAACACGTTATTTCAGTGTAGTAGGTATCATTCATTTAGTATTTGTGGAGCCTTTGAATACTTGAATTTGATTCCAGTTATATGGCACAAATGAAGCAGCAGAGGAGCCAAAGGAGAGGGGGCACACCCGAATCTTCTCATGTGCGCACTCCTTTGTCTCCCCACACTTCCCTTAAAGAACACACAAGGTCAGATTAAACAGAGCAGTAATTCAGATGTGAAAACCTGTACAAGTGACCCTGTACGAATGCATAAACAATTCACTCAGGGAACTGGCTCTTCTAAAAGAAAAAAGGGTACTTGTAGCAAAGTCTTAACATGAAAACTGACTTGAGTTAAATGGGCAAAAACACTCATGAGGCTGATATTTTTAAAAATGCAGTTAAGCCAAGTGGTGGTGGCACATACCTTTAATCCCAGCACTCAAGAGACAGAGACAAGCAGATCTTGGAGTTCAAGGCCAGCCTGGTCTACCAACTGAGTTCCAAGATAACCAAGGCTGTTACACAGAGAAAGCCTGTCTCAAAATACCACCACCACATACAAATAAATAATAAAAAGAAATAGACAAAACCCTATTTAAAAAAAAAAAAAAAGGTAGTTAAAATGTTAGTATGCTGAACAAGAAACTTAACTGCCTGGGAAAGGGCACTGTACTAGAGTTAGAAAATGAGAACAGAACAGAACGCCCCATGATGTACTAATGTAGTTAGTACCATGCACAAAGTGTCACATCCTCCTGCACATACGGAGGTAGCCAGGCCAAAAACAGGATGAAAGGGTCCAGCTAACATGTAGCCAACAACCTACAGAATCTCGTGCTTAAAGCTGTGATCTCTAGACTTAGAAATGTGTACCAGCCAGGTATTGGTGGTGCACACCTTTAATCTCAGCACTTGGGAGGCAGAGGCAGGCATATCTCTGTGAGTTCGAAGCCAGCCTGGTTTATAGAGCTAGTTCCAGGACATGCTCCAAAGCAATGCAGAGAAACCCTATCTCAAAAAAGCAACAAAAGAAAAGAAAAAGAGAAAGAAAAGAAAGAAAGAAAGAAAGAAAGAGAGAAAGAAAGAAAGAAAGAGGAATGTGCACCAAAGTCACTGGTATCACATGGAAAATAACATCCTTGGATCCCACTTCAGATCTACAAAATCAGAATTGCCAAAAAAATATTCCAGATATCAGGATTTTCTTCCCTTCTTCTCTTTCTGTTTTCTTTCTTCTTCTCCTCCTCCTCCTCCTTTTTCTTTTTAAGACAAAGCTGACCTATAGCTATGTAGTCTGCCATTCTACACATACAGACACATCCTGCCACTGATGTTTTTATTACAGATGTACGCCACTGTGCCCAGTGTGGAATTTTTTTTAAATCAATTTGATAGTAATATTGAGTCTGAAACTTTCTGGCTAAGGTCTGATTGGTTTGGTTTTAATTTTATGAAAAATAAATTTTTTATAACCCAGTAAAGCTTGTATAATAATGGGAATAGACTAATCACAGTTTGTCTTTGTTGTTCGTTTTTTTTTCCCACTTTTTACATGATGTATTTTCCTAAGGTGCTGTATTGGAGACTATTAAACATTTACAGATATAAATACCATAGTATAAATAGTCTGCTATGTCTATCACAGCTTCAATAGATACCATCTCTTGGCTGATGTTTTAACTATATTCCTACTTCTCCAATTTTATCTTTTAAATAATTGCAACCTATTAGTTTTTTAAGCCATTGCTTTGGTGGTTATAATGAATGTTACTTTCTCTGTTCAGTACAGTAGTTCACACAGGGTCCCTGGTCACATTATTTGTACAGTGTAATTCTGACCCTTCATTACAGCTGAATGGACGACAGGCAGGTAGCAAACCATGTTGGCCGTGCCCTTACCTTTGGAATATGTTGATAAATTTTTTTGGCTTCAGTCAATACCACGAGACCTGGTTTCCCAGCTGTAATGGTTATCTTACTTTGTGCCATAACCAAAAGCAACATATAAAAGAAAGTTCCAAAGGGAGACTCCATAATGGCAGGAGAGGCATTGCTGCAGGTGGGCTGCACAGGAAACTGAGAGCATATCTTTAACTACAAACATGATGCAGAGAGAACTGGAAGCAAAACAAGGCTATGTAGTATAACTGTCTGAGCCCACGCCCTCCCTCCAGGAAGGCCTCACTTCCTAAATGTTCTGTGGCCTCCCCAAACAGCACCACCAATCAGGGACCCAGTATTCCAATATTTGAGCCAGTGGAGAACACCAGCCAAGTAATTTCCTTATAAACCCACATAGCTTCCATTATGAACTGTGACTGCTAAATGAGTTAGTGCACAGTTAGCGCTCAGAAGAAGCAGTTGCTGCTTTTCCTATTCTTTATAATGTGACCCCACTGTATCTAGCTCTTAACTTGCTTCAAGCTGCTCTAGCAGCTGTCCTCTCCTAAGCCATTCACTCTTTGTTTCTAAGACATCAGTATGGCTCTCTCCTGTGCCTTTATACCTGTAGATTCATCTCCGGTGTGCCTCTAGCCAGAGCTCCATGAAGCCACAGCTCACTGAAGGAGAGTATCAGTCAATGAACTTTGGGTCATCTTACCTCATCTCTGTGGTTCCAGTGGATTTTGAGAAGGGGTGGAGGGATTGGAAAGCCATCCTAATCATGGAGTCCTATGAACTATTAATATATAAATTTTAAAGTTGGCTATACATAAGTTTGCATTAAGTCAAATGTGTCATATTTTAGGACAACTAAGAATGAGGAAAAGCTATGAAAATGCCTAACTTTAAAAATTGAGGAGACAGTAACCACCTTATTTTAGAGTCTGAATACCCTTAGTTCAGCTTATGGACTATGTCAGAAAATCCTGCCATAATGAAATACATTACACATGAAGCCATGAGTGTCCCTGGTCTTTTCTGCACCACATATTTTGTACCCAGAAGCCTAGCTGACTGGGTATACCACCAACAGCTATCTTGATAAGGCTCTAAAAGAACCAAAAAGTAAATTATGAGACATGCTGGGATGTGCCACATCTTATCCTGTGTCTAGGAAACATTCTTCAACATCATTGATGCTCCATTTCTTCAGATGTAAGATGGAAATTGATGGACGGGCTGTAAAACTCTATTAAATAATGCAAATTGAGTACTCACATGGAGTGGTTTCAATAAGCAACAGCTTTTTAAGAAGCATTCAGAAAGTCCATTTTCTCTCCATGAATTACCTAACCAACAGAACCAATTGCTCTAACAGATGACTTTTTTGACAAAACTGACGATCTATTTTAATACATATCTTCACTGTCTATTTCAAAGCCATTAGCTTTCTTTTAAAATTGAAAAAGACATTTCATTCCTTAAGCAATTTGGTACGTTTGTGGTGTAGTTATGTCTCAGATAAAATGATTTCTAATCAAAACTAGAAATGGCTAAAGAATAGTGGATAACTGAGATTTAATTTGATGACAGCCTCCCACAGCTTCTGTTATGCCTCCTAAGGGGAAGGACCCTGTTTCTCCCTTTCCCAACTGATTACCCAGCCCTGGCACACAGTTACCTACAAATCTGGGTCTCAGTGCATATTTGTATAGTCATACCCTGTTTTTTTAAGACTGTCATAACAAGTTATGAGAAACTTGATGGCTTAATAGAACATAAATTTACTCTCGTGTATTTCTGAAATCCAAAAGCTGACTATCAGTTCCATAGGGCCAAACTGCAGGGATCCCTGGGGCTATAGTTGGGAGGCTGCCCTGAGAAGCTGTCCTTGCTTCCTGCAGCGTATGTTAGCTTGATCCACGTCACTTCAGTTCTTGCTTCTCTTGCATGTTTCTCAAATCTCTTCGGGCTGTCCTTTCTAAGGGTATTTGTGATTGCATCTGAGGCATACCTAGACACTGCATGGTCTCCCTTAGAAGGGGATTTTAGGGACCCGAGATTCAAACCTGAGGCTCCACGGGTGCCATTCATCAATGTGCCATCGTCGTCTCTGCTACTACACCACCTCAAGGGGCCATGAATATAAATTTTTGCTTTGAGAGCCACGCATTATCCTGAAGCCACTTACTTAAGAGCTAGAAAACTAAGCTGCTACAAGTGCCCCTGCTCTTCATCCCTGCATTGTGTTCAACAATGACTTTGGAAAGTCTTCAGCCTTCCCAGGCCCTATGCACAGTCTCCTTCATCCCCAATTCCCTTTGAATAAGTTACCTATTAAGCAAAAACTCCTTAAGGTTCTAAAAAAAATTAGTTATATTCAACAAAATAATGTTTGTCTTTCATCACTTGCCAGTATTTATGGGGTACAAGAGTATCTATGGTAATGACCTGTAAAATTAGCAATGACACCTTACACAGATAAGGCACCACACTCTTTAATAGGTCACAAAGGTCTTATAGAGAAATTCAATACAGAGCCTAGAGAAATGGCTCAGACTGCTCTTACAGAGGACCAGAGTTCAGTTCCTACCACCTGTATCAGGCAGCTCACATCGAGCTATAACTCCTATTCCAGAGGATCTTATGCCTCTTTTGGTTTCTGATGATATATACACACACACATGCGCGCACACACGTGCTTTAAAAACTGCCCACCAGAGGCAGACACATTGTAAAGTGGCAACAAGACAAAATAACAATCCTCCAGTATGACTAAAAGGTAATGACTACTAGGCTTAAAGGTACAGAATCTTTTTTCATTGAGGCTCTCTCTTCTGAGCCTTTTGATATATCTGTTTCATCAGTAGATTTAAACAATCCAACAGGAAAAGAAATGACGCAGAACAGTGTTCTAGAGCTATCCTGAAAGGAAGGCTTGGAAGGACTCTTACTGCCATATTTTAGCGACACTTTGACACTTCCCAACAAGTACCTCCTGCAACGTGTCTGCACTAACCCTCCGTCAACAAGCATCTGTGGGTAAAAAAAAAAAAGAAAAAGAAAAAAAAAAGAAAAAGAAAGAAAGAAAATTCGAGAGCATACCTCTTGTGTCACTATCTTGTTTCTTCCATGTTATGGGACAGTGAGAATCTTGTATATTTCTTCTGGTTTTCAGGGCAGGAAAGACCAAGCATAGTTCACTGGGCACAGGGTGAAGAAAGCTTTGTTCAAACATGTCCTAATTAGTTGGTTCCTTTCTAGTGTGAAAGTTATCAATACAAAATATATCTATTCCTAAATGAAATGGATCACAGGATGTACACATAGGGGAGGGTGCATGCATGCATGCGCGCGCGCACACACACAAACACACAAACACACACACACACACACACCACAGCTTCAGCTTACTACCTAGGTCACACAAGGACAACTAGCCCACAGGGACAGTAGTGAGTCATAAGAAGACAGCTAGCCCCTTGAGCAAGGACATTGACCTAACATTTTCCACTGCTGAGCTGATGTCACCCCCTAGAGGAAGCCCCTGCAACTCGCATATTTCTTTTGTCTAAAACCTTCCCTTTGTCTAGCCTTCATGTATACCTAGCAGTGTACCGTAGTTCACTATAGAACATGCCCTGGATTGCAACTTCCCTGCTATTCCTGAACAAACAAACTCAGCCATTTTTCTGCTTTTAGGTTGTCAGTGGTGATGAACCAGTTCTTTGGGGGGGGAATTATATTTGCTTTTATCTAATTCTCACATAAAGAAAGAAAAAAAAAATCCTTGTGGGCCTGGGGCAATGGCTCAGTGAGCAAAGCGCTATACAAACATGCTGAGTTTGGATCCCCAGCACCCACATAAAAGCCAGACTTAGCTGTTTACCAACAGAACCCCAGCACTGGGGCAGGCTGGAGACAGGCAGGTCCTGGAGCTAACTGGCCAGCAAGTCTAGGTTCAATGAAAAAGCTATCCAGAAGGTTAATGGTAATAATAACAACAACATAAAATAATGGAGGAAGTAACTCACAACATCCTCTACTCTCCATACACAGTACACACAGGAATATAACACACATACATATACACACACTAAATAAAATTCCTTGTAACTCAGTAACTTTCAAAGTCATCTTCACATTAGCAATAGGGGTGGAAATGAGATGATCTTTTAAATGTTCTCAAGTCCAGTCCACATTCTAAAACACCTTAGTCACATCTTGAGGAGGGTAAGGAAGACAGATAAAGATACCAGTAGCTTTCAGTACACTAGGTGAGTCCCTTCCACAGACTTCATGGGCATCTCTGCCCTGCTATGTTATCCCATACTGCACTGAGTATATTCAAAATGAAGCTCTGAATAAAAGACTCTCCTTGCCTGGCTGCAAAGGGAGAGGCTAGTTAACCTCACTTGCTTCTCAGAAGCTTTTGATCCCTAAACTTAACATTATTTTTTTCCCAGTCACTGAATGTGACCTATGCTAATGCAACAGCATTCAGCAGAACATTAGGGGCTTCCCAGAGGGCACTGAACTAGCCATTCACCAAGCAGCATGACAACCATGCAGCTTCCTGTGTTTATACATCTCTGTTCTCTGTGATAGATAACCCATGCCTGAGTTCAGTGCTGGGGCAATAAGCCAGTGGCCTCAAAGCCAGTAAACCACATTCAAAATAATTCACATACAAAAGGGAAATGACTGTAATGTCAAGGGGTGATTAAATCAATTCCCTAGTCTGTAATCTACAAACCCCACTGACATTCCTAGGCTCGCATACAGTACTCACATCCATCAGGTAGCCTCTCCCAAATGCCTGCTTGAAAGAGTGATCTCTAGCACAGGTTAGGGAGGTCACAGTCAAAAGGGTAGGTACGGAATGTCATCTTTTTATAGATAACATCTGCTGAGTGTTATCTATAAATCACCATTCCAGATACAGAAGCACAAAAGTTTTGGAAAATGGAACATTTATCCAGCTGCTGAAAGCAGCTACTGTAAATGGTTTACCTTTTCCTGGCCTGGGAGATAGTTTTTTCATGGGGAGACCTGGCCAGCGCAAGAGCTTCTATGGAAATCAGTCACTTTTGAGTCACCTGCCAGCCCTGGTGTCACTCTGAAACAGCTAGGATCCCTGAATTAATCCTGTCTTGAACACTGTAAGTCTTGACCACTTGTACTTGAGACAAATGAATGTAAAAACCATAGCATTCTCTGAAGACAGCACTTTGAGTTCTACATCATCTAAGTGATTAGCAAATTTTCTGAGACAATGAACTTTTATATAAAAGGCAAATATGTTGGTTCCAGAATAGTTGAGCTGTGTAGTAAGCTACTCTCATCTCTGTTTTAGCCTCACACACAGCAAGCCTCATGGGTAAGGTAAAGCTAAACAAGGCTAACAACAGCTAATGTTCCCTGAAGCAAGTGGGGGCTGGGGAATGCCTAATTAAACCAGAATGTCAAAGAGCATGTTATTGGGGCCACTCAGTCAACAAAATACAACCCAAAGGATGTGAAGAGAATGCCAAATAGAGTCCTTGCTGACTAGGAAGGATGTGAGCCTGCACAGCTATTTAAGATCCTCCATCTATGAGAATGAGTTTCTTGTGATGACATTAAACTCTGTTTATTTAGTAGTTGAAACATGGTGTACATTTATGAGTTTATATAAACATTTAGTACATCTAAAATCCACAACTGGTAGACAATCTGTGCTTGCTTTTGTGTCCAACATTGGCATTTATATATGGACTTTTTGTTGTTGAGGAGACTCTGTTTCTGAGTCTAATCACATGGCCTCGTGTTATCATAACAACTGTGACAGGAGTGATTTGTTCCTTACAAGGACTGTTGCTTCCTAGAAAAGGTGTCACACTTAGAACTAATAAACCAGGTATCAAGGTAACAAGAAAAACACGCTGACTTGATAAAGAAAGTACATGCAGGAGATTCCTGGAGATCCACGTTGATGCTCAGCGATGACCCAAGCAGTGTAACACCCAGAAATGAGCTCTCAGTTCAGAACCATCAGATGTTCAAGTCAGTCTCCCTACCCCTGCTGAGAGGGGCGGGTCTAGCCAGAGTGGGTTCTCTGCTCAGCATACTTCTGAGGGCCTAAAGAAAGTCACAGCTGCAGTTCAGATGTGCCAACCAGGCCCAGGGCTCTGGCTTCTTCTGGAGTCAGGCCACTCTTCAAGGTCCTTCGTACTGTGTAGTGGTCCCCACAGGTCACAAACAAAAAGACAAAAAGAGAAGGGGGTATTAGCAAGAGACACCTGGTATTCAGTGTAACAATACCCACATTCCCAAGAATCCAGGATAGCCCAGAGCCACTCTCCTCTTGCTGAGTATCCTGGGAGAGACCATGGGATGACTGGGCTGCAAGGAGGAGAGGGGTGTTCTCATAGGGTTTCTGAAAAATGGATGCAGACTTCAGAAAGTGTAGGTGGTATGTGGGAAGCTCAGTGTCTTCCTAGAATAGAATGTAACAGAGCTGAAAGAGTCGTAACATGGGAAACCTGAAGTAAACAGCACATAGTGAGGGGTCAGCAAACTCCCAAATGCAAAACTGCGGAAGGAAATACAAAGTTGGGGGTGTAACCAAGAACCTGGGACCCTGTGCAGCCGAGAGTTAGGCAGAGCCCAGGGCAAGGGGCGATGGTTGCAAAGAGTCTCTGTGAGTGATGTGGGTCTCAGTCTCAACTTGAAAGGACCTCCCTTTAGGGACAGTGATTTAAATAATTAGTGATCTTTTTGTAAATAGATGACAAGGAGCAAACCACCCAGTTTGTGGGAGAATTTAGTAGATGCTTTGTATATATCATAGGGCATCATTGGTCACTGGAGGATGGATTTCACATGGAATAGGCTCATGTATGGCTTGGCAAAACACATCTCCTATTGTTTGTCATCTGTTTTGATGGGAAAATGAAGACTGTATAAGGGTGAATGAAGTAGCAACTGTCTCTGCTTAAGAAAGCCTGTCATTTAAGGGTTCACTACATTTCCCCGAAGTTACAAATTATATTTGGCCCACTCTAGTTATTTGGAGCTTATAAAACAATGGAGATATGTATTGTTTTTAGAATGTATAGAACTATCTCCTTATCCTAATCACAAGTTAACCATTTCCTCAGTTGATCAGAACAATTTACTAATCAGTGTAGAAAAAAATAAGGCCAGCCCCTTGCATCTTTCCATTCCTTAGTCCAGACCTACCCAGGTCCCGTCATGTCTTCTCCAAAAAGCCAGGTCTGTTGGCAGCAGCCCTTAAGGTCGATGCTTACCCCTCCCCTGGACAAAAGCTCATTTAGTGTATAGCAAAGGATCTGGAAGTTCCAGGCTGTTTTCCTCAACATTCCCTCCATTCCGTCCACTCTGGGCCACATGGATATGACATGGGCCACCATGTCACAGACATGGTGAAAGACTAGAAAGCCAGTGTACTCTTTCTGTATGCCAGCTTCCCATCTGGAAGTGTAACTCATTACTATGAAACAAACAGCTATCCAGTGAAGTGGAATGTCTCCAAGTCTCCCTCTAACCACCTCTTTGACCAAGGCTTCCAGCTGAACCCAGATTTCTTTCCATCATCATAATCTTAGCTGCTGGTCCAGCCTTGCCCTTTGAGAGGTGGTGACTGTTCATCTGGGCACACTGCTGAGGTAGGTGCCCTCAGTTGTCTTTAGAAGAGGAGTTAGTCCATGAACTCTAAAGGTTTGACCAAGAAATTCTAGTCCTTTCTTGTAACATCTGTTTTTTTTTTTTTTTTCCCCACAAGAGCAGTAATTTAAAGCCTCAGGCCTAGTGTTAATATATTCTATACAAGTACATATAGTTGGCTTAGAATAAGGAAAAATATTTTTTTCTCATTGTGAGTCATTTAAAAAAAAACCATATATTTCAAATACCATCTTGGAAAAGAAAAGCTAAATGAACTATGTTGTGCACTGATTATGGTTCAGGGCTACATCTAACATGTTGTGAGACAAGTCTACTTTTCTTTTAAAAATAGATTAAAGAAGCCAGGCCGTAGTAGCCCATACCTTTAATCCCAGCACTCTCAAAGCGAACAATATACCCCATACATCTTGACTATATCTATTCACCTTATCACTATAATAAAGTAATTAAACACAGCACTGTTTCATACTGAGGTCTATATAAATCACTGAACTTCACATAGATTTTTTTCCAAGTTGTTTTTGTTTTGTTTTGTCTTGGAAAGCTTGGCTTTCCTTTGTCATCTCTTTAAAATAGGAATGTAGCCTCCCCTGCCTGCTGAGATGACCATATCGTTAAAGCCTAAGTTTAAGGAACAAGTCTCTGACCAAGTTCTTAGGTGTCCCAGGACACAAGCCAAGAAGCCACCGCCACATTGAGGTGGGAGCAAACTAGCAACAAAACTAAATGTGAAGGCCTTCTTTAGTTGTTGAAAGCCACAAACCAAATGTATTCTTGAAGATGTAAAAATTACAGAACAAGCTAGGAGTTAGTGGTGCTGGCTTTAACCCCAGCACTCAGGAGGTAGAGGCAGGCAGATCTATGTGAGTTCAAGGCCAGCCTGCTCTACAGAGAGAGTGCCAGGTCAGGCTCCAAAACAATACAGAGAAACCCTGTCTTGAAAAAAAAAAATGACAGGATAAGTAATGATTGTCTTTCATCAAAACCTGGAGAAAAGCCAGGGATTGTGTGCATACCTTAAACTCAGCACTTGGGAAGCAGAGACCAAAAGATATCTGTGAATTCATAGATAGCTTGACCTACACAGTGAGTTCCGGGTCAGCCAGAACTATCCTCCAGTATAACTAATACTCTAAGGGGCAGGGACTAAGAGGCCCTAAGTCATTGGTCTGGATGAGCAAAGGCACCTAGAATTTTAGGTCTTGGTAAAACACTCTAACACTCTAACCACAGCTCCAGAGCCTTGATATTCAACATAAGTGCCAAAGGCCAGCAGGAGCATCTTCACCTAGCAGCTTGCCATAAACCATCTCTTAGCCTGTCCATCTTCAGCAAAATTGCAACATTCACCCTGCCCCTAGTGTTACTTTCCTTTCTACAAAAGGTTTCCAACAGACACTAATCATATGAAAAAAAGCAAGGTATGATGGGCTGAAGGAATTTGTTTTTGCATTCTTTACAGGGAAAAAAAAAGTGTTGTATTAAGATAAGCAGAACTACAAGGCTAAACATTGCACCTCATACCTGAGTCACCCCGTGTGAATCACATAGGCTGGAGAAATGGGGTACCCTGTATTTGCATTCCTACTAAGTTCTCTGCCCGTGTGGCATGACTCTGCTTTTATGTGGGGGTTCCTTTTCCTCCTCACCATCCCTTATTCTCATAGTCAAGCTGTCCCCTGAATGACCCAGCAGCAGGCTGAAGCCTGGAAAATATTTCTAAAACACTGTGAGCCGCAGCTAATGCTGGCAGATGCCAAGGACCCATAGGGGTTCCATTTCTCCCCAGAGAGGGGTGCCTGTGAGACTCGGTGGAGTACAATGGAGGGGTCAAGAGCAGTTCAGGTAGAAAGGCTAGCCAATCACATTGATTGCGTTAAACCCTGTTTGAAAGGAAAAGAGAGATCCTGGTCATCTCGGGAGAACATTAACTGGTACTCATTCTGCTTGTTCATCAATGCACTTGCTATCCCTGCTTTATCTCATTAACCTGCCAGAGACTATGGTAAGCCCTGCGAGGAGCCAGCCGATATCCCAGCAAGTAGCCTCTGGTGCTGGGTGAGGAGCAGAAATACAGCCTCTAGCAGAGTAGTAAGCCTTACCTCCATATACTAGAGGCTTTCAATGACCTTGCTAGAAATAGGGTATTAATTGGTAGAGGCTAGAGCACATACAGCAAGTACATTTGTATAGCCACCACCACCACCCCCCCCCACACACACACAATGGCAGACACTGATAGGAGCTTCTTTTCTTATTGCTAAGGCACGCAGGTGGGTACTTTAAGGAGCCAGTGGGAGCTTCCTTTGGAGTTTCTGACTTTCCAGGTCATATTGAAATATATCACTGTGTGTGACAGTTGTGTAGCTTGGTCTGTTTATGGGGCTCCTAGCAGTGGAATCAGGACCTGTCCCTGGCACTTGAGCTGGCTTTTAGGAACCCATACCCCAACCTTGATGCAGGGGAGGAGGCTGGCCCTGCCTCAACTTGATGTGCCATGCTTTGTTGGTACCCATAGGAGGCCTGCCTCTCCCTGACTGAAGACACAGGAGGAGCTGAGGGGAGGGGTAGGGAGGGGACAGGAGCAAAGGAGGGAGGGGGACTATGGTCAGTATGTAAAATAAGTGAAAAAGATAGATTTAAAAAAAAAAAGTAAAGTAAAAGAAATGAAAGAAATGCACTCACAAGACTTGCGGTTGGCCCTGGAACGCTTCCTTTCCCGTGGTACCACTCGCTGACTGGGTACCTGGGTGGCCGATTTGACAATACGGTCCATGATCTCATCAGCGGCATCATCCGTGACATTAGGTGACTCATCAGTTCCCATATTCCATGAGCCAGTGGATCCTGAAAGATTAGACAGCCAGAGAATGTCATGTTCTCACAGAGAAGAGAAACAAAGGCAGCAAAATGCTTTTTTTGTAGCTGACATCTATCAGAGATGGATCCCCGCAAAGACCTGTGATAGCTTCAGAGTTGGTGACATGCATGGGATGCGGGCCTGCCCCCACCTGTGCATGCTATCCTGCCAGTGCTGTGGAATCCTGAATTGGGACATTTATTTTGTATTTTCCTACAACACGGCTCTGTGTCTCTGTCTCTTGTTAATCTCTCTCTCTCCCTTTGTCCTGTGACTGTCATTGCTACCTGCAGGTCCTATGATCACCTGGGGGCAAATGACTTAAGTCAGACCCTATATAGCACATCAGTGACACCCAGCAAGACATATCCAGTGATGCACAGAGAGCCACTGAGGGATTGCTAAACTAGCCCCTCAGCAGCTGTATGGAGCTAGTCAGTGTCACTAACAGAACTTCCCTCATCTTAAACAGAAAGCAAGCAGGGTTGTGATGCACATTTTATTACCGCTTAAAAAACTGGAAGGGGATGCCCTCTCCAGTCAGTAGGAGGGAGCTTGATACAGTTTGTCTTTGAAATATCTGTCTGCTCCTTAACAAGAAAATGTAAATAACTATGTATTAAGACCATTCAAATCTCCCTATAGGTAGACATTGCCTATTGACAAGAAGAAAGCACAGGTTTCCAAACAATATCAGTTGGAAACCAATGGTAATTCAACATCTAGGAGCATGGCCTTTGTGAAAATTCTGGGATGATGAGGAGCTCCTTCAAAAGGAAAGATGTAGGTGTATCCCATACTGTTCATCTCTATACTTTAAACTTTATTTCATAGTAGATGTGAAGTTTCACAGGCCTGTAGGTTAGAGCTCTCAAATTCATAGCCACCAATACCCAGCCCCAGCTGAAGCCAAAGAAATGCCAGCTTGCAATTCTGAAAGAGGGTAAGTGATTTTTTAAAATGTTTAAAAAATGAACATTAAATATGCTAATAAATATGTTTTACCTCTTCATTCATATTGTTATATTTAAAATTTTGAGGCTTCTAAGCACCTAGATATTAATGATCTAGAATTTGATTGAACTACATGGGAACAATGGATCACTGTTTAGTAAACTATGATATTTTTGGGTGCACATGTGCAAGTGTGTGTACTTGAAATCTTACTGTAAATATGGAAGAGGCTGAGGGCAATGTCTTCAAGTGGCCAGGGCCGTTATAATTGTTGACCTAGCTTTTAAAGTCTACTATGCTTAGCTTTCTCAGTGGCATACCTACACCATCTGCATGTGCACAAAGACTAACCATGCCTGCTGCTAATAGCTAAGGGGACCCTGCCTGGTCCAATTAGAAGGCCACATTTCTTCCATCATCATAAACCATTCTTAAAAACAGGTGCTTCCCTGAAAATCACCTTTTTAGAGTTGTTGCTGAGTGTCTCTGTCTGGGTGCTGTAATGGGAAGCCCGAGGTCCCATGATTGACCCAGCTTTCAGACTGGACCTCAGTCTCTATGACAATGGCTGTCCTCAGAGTAGAGCCATCAACAGCAAAATTGTCTTTCATGTACCAGTCTTCTTATTCCCTTTCATCTACCGGTTTATAATAATGTGTCTTATCTTGAAATCTAAATTACTCTTCACAAACCTCACACGGAGAGCTCCATCAATTCCATTTGGATCCTGACATACTTTCAGAGCACTGGGCAGAAATGGAGGAACTTAGAGACCCACCCCTCTGAGAATTGCCAGCATCTCCCATACACATGTCCCCAGTGATCTATTTTTAATGTAGCAGCCAGGAGAAGCCTACAGGTAACCCCTGACATTAGTCCAGCCCTGTCGGGCTATTCTGCAGTGTTCTGGGATCGATTTCTGCTTTTCATCTTCTCTTTTCTTGGTCACTCTCTTTGCTACCTGGTCACCACTGGCCACACTCTTTCTGCTTCTACACAAGTTCTCCTTAGGACCTCTGCACCCCCATGTAGGAGAAATATGGGGAAATACTTCCATGGTCTCTCATACAGCCAAGGAGCCAGGAGATCCGCTGCACTGCTCCAAGACATTTAGATTTCGTAGAGGAATAGAGCAGTGCAGACCATGGCAGCACAGTGCCGCTTTATTGTCACTTCATCTCTCAAGTTATGGAACTGTTTGAAAGCAAACACATATTTATGCTTCCCTTTTAGATATCTAGCCCGAGTCTACAGGGATGAGGCATGCCAATGGGGGGTTTGTTTTAATATAGAGGGAATGTTGGTTTTCACTTCTGAAAGATGATCTCCATCGGGATAAATGGCTACAGGAGAAGCTTTTTCCAGCGTTTGAAGATGTTAATCTGCCTTGTTTTTGTTTTGTTTAAACCTTGCATAGTTTCTGTTGAAAAGCAAACCACCATTTCTGCACCGGGCCACAGTAGGCCTCTCCCCCTTCTCTCCCGTCTACTGCTGTCTTTGGGCTGGGATGTAAAGCTCTCAGCTGCTGCTCCAGTGTAGTCCCCGTCTGCTTCTCAGAGTGATGGTCATGGGCTAACCCTCTGAAAACTAGATGCAGGCCTTCAATTAAATACTCTTCTAAGAGCTGCTTAAGTCATCGTGTTCATCACAGTAGAACAGTGACGAAGACATTCTCCAGGCTCCTTCATCAGTGAATAAAAATAACCCACAGAGTACAAACCTGGCAATAATTTTTACCTTGGTCCCTTCTAGTCCAGAGGAGATGTCTAGTTTCTCTTAAAAGTTGTACAGCTTGGGTCACTGAAATAGCTCCAAGGGTAAAAGAGCTCATCTCATAAGCTTGACAAGCTGAGCTCATTCCTAGAACCCACATAAAGGTGGGAACATAAAACTGACTACACACACACATACCCACACACACACACACACACCAATAACAAACATGTTTAGAAAGCCTCAATACTGGAGTCCCCCCTCCTAAGATGACTTCCACTATACCATCTTCACAGACCATTTTTATGGGGTGGCTTACCTGCAAAGACAAGCCCCACCCACCAGAAGTTACCTCTGCTTGCCCGGCTTCGAGTGCGGACACCAAGCACAGGGGTGACATCCTCCACAGCAGGAGATGATGTTTTCAAGACAGCCTTCATGTTCTCATGTTCAGCCGCATCCTCAGCATAGCTCAGACCCTGTGGCTGGCTTGGTGTTGCAGGAGAACTGCCAGAGAACTTGCCAGACTGCAAAACCAAAGTGATGTTAGGATCTGAGGGAACACTTGCCAGTTGCCGTCATGTTTTGTTTTGAGGGAAACATTCTCTCCTCTGGTTTCTCTGTTTGTGTGTACTCAGTATATTGTAGAGTTCTGTCAGTCACAGAGAATGCCAACAAATGGCAAATACCTCTCTACAGGAACATCTAACACCAGAATGAGAAGCAACTGGCCCCAAAGGGACCTTCACCCATCCACCCTGCACTGTAGTGGATGGCACCTCGAGGAGACTGACATTAACTCATCAAGTTAACTCACATTAACTTGAATGTCTTGAATTTCATTTTCTAAGAATGCTCAGGATCTTTGTTTCTTTGCTTGGTTTTTTAGAGACAGTTTCTCTGTAGCTTTGGAGCCTGTCCTGGAACTTGCTCTGTAGATCAACCTGGCCTCAAACTCACAGAGATCTGCCTACCTCTGTCTTCCAAGTGCTGGGATTAAAGGCATGTGCCACCATAGCCTGGTGAGGATTCTTGTAGATCTAACCTCATCTTACTTTTAGGGGGAAAAAAAAAAACCCAAACTGAAACTCTCTAAGACTAAGTGGCTTTGTCAGAGGTCCCAAATGTGTTGAACATCAGGCCACAAAACAGAACATGCCAGATGAATTTAAGCTGAAACTGAATTCAGCAGTACTTTTAGTTTTGTCAAAAATGCAGGTGCTCGCTGTAACAAGCATTAAAAACACACGTTTTCAAGACATGTTCTAGAAGTCTATATTGAGTTCTATTTGCACACGATGCTTACATCTGAGAGAAGAACGAGGTGGTGAACATGGACCGCATGATATTGAACATGGACCAAGATCAGCCCCAACCAAGGTTTTGCTTCTCAGCCATTGCTACAGACTTGTGATAAATCTGTGATGTATGTTGTCCTTCCTCAGTCCCCAGGATCAGCCGTCACTGCTTCCTTTCTTCCCGACTCTAGGCTGCTCTATATATTGACTCTGGTTTGGTTTGGTTTTTGATGCTGTGGATCAAACCCAGAGCCACTGAGTCCCATCCCCAGCCTGATTCTACTTTGTTTTGCTCCTTATGTCGTTTTGTTTGATTAAAAAAATAAAAGTCCTTATCATGTCTCTTAGTCTGCTCTGAAACTCATCATTCTCCTGCCTCGGCTTCTCAAGTGCTGTGGTTACAGACATGCACCACTGTGCTCAGCACATACACAGCTAAGCTAGAATCTAGTTCTCATGCTTGGGTTGTAAAAAGCACAGAAAGTGACTGGGAGGGAAGCTCTTTGTCCAGTTTTCCAGCCTCAGGGAAAAGACACACCGGACCTGCTCTTAGTATCAGGAAACTGATTAGTCTTGGCTTCGGGACATAGGAAAATGCAATTAGCTCCTCACTCTCTGACACAAACAGCATGACAAGAACTGATCAGATGGTTAGTGATCACATGGAAACCAATCAGAAAATGTCCATGCACAGTTTCCAGTGCTAAGTGATGCTGACACTTCATGCTGACTATGTTAGGTTACTCTACAGCACACAGGAGAAGGGCAAAGATGGGATTCTTCACATTCGTGAATTGTCATACCTCAATGTCATCCTCGTCATCAGTCTACCAGAAAGGACAGAACGGGACAAGATGGAAAAGACAGAAGGATTCTTAGAAGGCTCAGAAGTCAGCAAAGAGGAGATAGTCTCAACAACAGATCACATTCCCAAAACAGAAATCAGTCACTATCAGCAGAACACGCTGTCTTCAGTCAGAAGGTGCCAGGCTCTCCCTGTTCTTACTGGGTGGCTTGTTCTGTGTACTCCAAGATCACACTGAGAGGAGGCAGGGAGTACTTGAAGGGCTTTAGGTGATCAACCTCCCAAGGACACCCATGGCTTCCCTGATCACTACTATCCTTATCTTCTACACCCTCCATACACTTCGTCTGCCAGGCCCACCACCACCTATTGGGCCCACCATCACCCACTGACTTTCCAGGCTTTAGTAAATGAACCAGTCTTCATTCAACTGGCTGTGCCCATCAGCAACCTTTTCCTTTTATCCTAAGTTCTAGACTCTTCCCTGCCTACTCTGCAGGGGCTAGGCTACAGTGTATCCTACTACATACAGGCCACACAGGACACATGAAAGTTTCCAAGCACAAAATACCATACTAGCCTTGCCTCAAACACATGAAATTAAGCTGTAGAATTGTTCCAGTCCTCAGGGAAGCCACCGGAAATGATAGTATTCTCAGTAAACAGTTTATCAGTAGATACATTTTGAAGACCCCTTTTCTAAATACAAAGTGAGTATGAAAAACCATGCCAATATCTTGATTTAAATCCAGTATACCTAAGTATTTCCACAGAGGTTAGAGGCTAGACCAACAAGCAAGGCATGACTTTTTGAGAACTGACTGTACTTTTGGAATGTAAGATAACTAAGTACTCCACTCTAATGGCAAGAGAGACGTCCTCTCTACCATCCTTCTTGTTGAGTGGAATATCAGTGTAGCCAGGATGACTGGCATTTTTTTTTTCAGCAGGCATATGCTGCTATACAAAATTCTATGTTTTCAATCTCCAGCCTTCTCAAGCTCTCAAAGTGTCATCGATCCCTTTCTATAGGAGAGGAAGTAAGGGTTTAAAGATGAAGGGTCTCACACTAGGGCCCCTCTTCCCTCTGCAAGGAAGTCCTGTGACTTGATAATCTAAGTTCCCACAAGCCATTTGGTTTATGATGATTGTTGAGCACACAGCATGAAGATCCTTGCACCCACAGAACTCCAGAGAAACCAGGAATGTTAAGCATACAGGATTGTCTTTCCAATGGGATAGATTAAAAAACAAAACAAAAAAACCCAAAAAACAAACAAACAAACAAACAAAAAAACCCTGTTCCTCCACCCAGAAAGCTGGGAATTAGAAGTGATTAGGAGCCTAGTGATCTGTGTTATCTGTTGGGTCTCAAGCTTCTACAACCAGGACAACAGGTGGCTAGTAATTTAAATGACCCTTACAGCTAGGGGCTCTCCAGGCTTCCACAACCAGTCTAAATGACCCTTATATTAGCTGTATAGCCAGAGGCTCTCCCAAGGGTGGCTAGTAGCCCAAATGACCTCTACACAAAATATGTATGCCAAAGACCATGACAGAACCTTTCCTAGCCCTAAAACTAGCACAGGTAGCCTATCTCTAGGACTCATCTTATTGGAGGAAATGACATGTACCTGAGTCAGGTTTCAATGTAAATATACTATCCTGTGCACTATAGATTGTATTTACACCAGGAAACTTTTTTTTCTGAATTATATCATGCTCAAATTTGTTGGGAATGAACTGCAATGCTTTCAGACTCCCTGAAGTCTTGACCCAGGTTGACAAAGTCAGTCTAAATCATTCTCATCTCTTTGTGGTTCGCTTCCCTTCCTGGACAACTTTGGGGTTCCCCTCTGATGGTCACTAGTGATCTAGAATCAGGTTAGGACAGAAGATGAAGAACGAGGTCCACACTAAGCCATTCATGGAAGGACCCCATGGGTGGTGGAATAGAGGCCCATTGCATGCTCCGAAGGCAGGAAGGTGGAGGAAGTTCAGCCTCACAGACCAGGGAAGGCAGTCGCCAGAGCTCCTCCTCCAGATGTCTCACTTTGAGGGACCACCACATGATCCTATTTATTTTGTATCTACATTAAAAGTGTCTCTACCAGCATTCTCTAAAATGGTCAGGGCTCCACAATCTCTGCATCTACTCTGTGGCTTTGGTTTCGGTGGTGTGTATGTCATTTTTAATCATTTAAAAATGTGTATGTCATTTTTAATCAGATTGTATAATTCCTGGGGGATGATCTTGCCTCTCATGGAACACACATCAGTCCAGGCACATTAGCACTGGGAACATAGCAAAACTTTCTATCTCAGAGTTGGGCAAATGTGTTTGGCCTCGGTAACAATATTCTAATACTCCAGAAGGTGGCAGGCTTTCCACACAAATATCACCTTGACCTCAACTAATATGGACCAAGTCAAAGCTAACTTTGAAGGAATCTGTACTGTCCAGATTTTAATAAAAATTTAAATACTTTTGAATCACACTCTAGATATTTCTGCCTCTCAGAGAGCCGAATGTTCTCAAAGAAGGACAAATTTAAAATTTAGTAGGGTCTGTTAAAAAAAAAATTCTCAGGAATTTGGCAAGAAATTTTAGTGTGTTTTCCTAACTATAAGCATATTGGACTTGTGTTGTTTGCCTTACAATATGTCTAATTTTCACAAAAATAAATGATCCCTTTTTAAGACTTTTAAAAATAACACATTGGAATGAAATGTAGGTCATAGTTTGCCCAAGTGGGTCCAATTTGCTTTCTGAAAACCCCAGGAGCTCAAAGCTCCCAAGGAGCCAGATTTTAGGAGACAGAAGAGCCTGGCTGATGGCACTAACAGTCAGTGCTGGGAAGGGCTGCAGAATGAGCTTCTTCTGAGAGAAACTGGTACCATGCCCTCTAGAGTCAGAGTGTCCAAGGACGGAGGTTTGGAAGAGGTGGATGATAAGGGGACTGATAGTCTCTGGCTCTTCTTAGAATTTCCTTTTAAGTACAAACCATCTTGTAGGCAGTGCATTGGGCACCCACAGGAAGTCGGAGGCCTGCCTCAGGAATGCTTACTCTTAGCAGTAACCACATCCCTGTTTTGCTTGCACCACAAACACTCCCCTGGCCATAGATGGCCACCTCCATAAGGTCTTAATTGATTTCTTTCTTCTGCAGAGACATCTGCCTGACTTGAGTCCAGCTGAGGCTTAAATTCCTGGAGTGATGGCAGTCTTGATGGCTTAACTCTTTACTCCTTCCATTCCCCTTCCTGGGAAGCCCAGGGATGCCAAGTGTTTGCACAGGTGGGAAAAGTTCATGGGTACCAAGAAAAAAAAATCACCTTGAAGAGCTCTTCAATAGCTTCCAAATATGGTCTAGCAGTTCCAATTCCCTATTCTCTACAAGCCTATTCAAATACAAACAAGCAGTGAGAAAAGGAGGATCCCCATGAGCACCCCCTTGTTCAGGTCAGCTGTCTGTGGGTTTCTCCAGCCTGGTCTTGACCCCTTTGCTCATCACTCCTTCCTCTCTGCAACTGGATTCCAGGAGTTCAGGTCAGTGTTAACAGTGGGTGTCTGCTCCTGCTTCCGTTAGCTACTAGATGAAGGCTCTAGGATGGCATATAAGGTAGTCATCAATCTCATTATAGGGGAAGGACATGTATGGTAGACTGATAGCTGGGAAACCAGCATAGGACTGACCCAGACCCCTTCAACGTGGGAGGACTGGGCAGTCTATGGGGCCTCTGATAGTGGATCAGTATTTATCCCTAGTATACGAATGGACTTTGGGAGCCCATTCCACATACAGGGATACTCCCTCAACCTAGACACATGGGGGAGGACCTAGCCCTGCTCCAAATGATATGATAGACTTTGAAGATCCCCCAAGAAAAGCCTCGAACTCCCTGGGAAGCAGAAAGGGGATGGGATAGGGGGTTGGTGAGGGGCAGGGGAGGAGGGGAGGGAGAGGGAAATGGGAATGACATGTAAACAAAAAAAAGCTTGTTTCTAATTTAATTTTAAAAAAGAATATAAAAGGCATATATATGATTCTCTGAAAGGAAGAATTCCAAGAATTCTTCATTTTTTTTCTTTTTTCTAAAGCAAAACCTATAGCGTACTGGTACTAATGCATGAGATACCACATGGAAAGGGGCCGGGCACTGGCCTTTGTCAGTCTGCAGCACTGCCCTGCACCCTTTCAGCTCCACTCATGGAGCATGCCCCATCTATACAGCATCTGCAGCTAGCCTGTCGCCTGCTTCTGTTCCTTTCCCTGGCTGTATGCTATGCTCCGGAGTCACAGGTAGGCTCAGGGCTGAGGTGGGAAATAAAAACCCAGCAATAAGACAGGAAAGCGCCAAGGACAACCCCAGGTGCTATGGAGAAACTTCTGCCAGACTTAATGTCCTCCGGGATCTCTTCCAGCCCTAATCTGTATGTGACCCAAATCATGTGACCACAAGATTATGTCCTGGAGCAGTGATAACAGTTTGTCAATTCACATTCTCAAACTGAGTGGCCCAAGTGGCTGATTGATACATGACACTGTTACAGGAATGAAAATTCTGAACTAATGTCAAATTAATAAATCTGCCTTCCTATGCTTGGTGGCATCACTTGATACCCCCCTCCACTTCATCAGATGTCATTTGTCATCAGTATCCAATAACACCAACAGGCTACGATACACATTCCCCCTCCAGGCACACAACCTTAATTTTCACTGTCCTGGTACTCCTGAGTTACATGGCAGATTTCCATAGACTTGGAGGAAGAGTGGTTTGAGAGAACTTTAGAAAAGAAGAAATTTTTTGTTATTGTTTGGTTTTCCAAGACAGGGTATCCCTGTGTAGCTTTGGAGCCTGTCCTGGAACTAGCTCTTGTAGACCAGGCTGGTCTCGAACTCACAGAGATCCACCTGCCTCTGCCTCCTGAGTGCTGCTATTAAAGGCATGGGCCACCACTGCCTGTCAAGGAAACGTCTTTGACCAAAATCAGTAAGAAAATAACACATCCCTCCAAAGTAGGGGAACTACTTATGGTCTGTTATTTTGAAAAGCTGTGACGTGAAGCAAGTGAGTTCGCGGGACTTACGTCGGTGATCATCTTTCCTCTCGTCTTATTTCTCTCTCTGTGGTTGGCCCGCTTCTGTCTCTGCTGCAGGACCCTTTCCCTGGTCGTGCGATACTCTAGTGCAAACTCACTGATGATCCTGCAGAACTTGTTGATGTTCACCTCTCGAATTGCATAAGGGGGGTGGCCCATGAAGAGCAAAAAGGAGTGAAATCTGCAGGAAACAAAACAAAAAAACAAAAACATAACTTTGCTTTTAAGGAACCAGAATTATTTGTATGAAATTTTTCTATAAGAAATCACTGAGCCCAGCTTCCTGTGGGAGGACACTGATCATTCCTGGGCCTCGGAAGTCAAGAGTCTTCTTGATTAAAAATAGAAACAAAGGTCAAGGCCATTTACTTTCTTATCTGAATGGAAGTCTACGGGTAAGATTTTAGATTCCTTTCTTGTTTGTCTATACATTTGTAAATGAATCTGCCAATATTTCCAGAAAAAAAAAACCAAGTTGTATCTTAAGGAAACAGGCACAATTTCTAGATTATGTAAGAACTGAATGGGAACAGAGAAGTGTTTTAAAGTCCCTTAAGTCGTTCTTGGAGTAACTGTGAATATGTGCAGACAATATATTAAAAAGAACAGGTTCTAAATAGATGCTTACAAAGCTTTTCTAAGAACTTTAAAATATTTTTATTTTACTATTTATATATGCAATCTTAATTTAACTAGGATATGCCAAAGAAGTTGAATAAAAACTTATTTCAGCTACTGTTTTATAAATTAAAAATTATTAATCTGAACATGGTGACACCTGCTTGTGAAGGCCGCCAAATTGTGAGTGTGAAGCAAGCCAGGCCTATACAGTGAAACTTCCCCATGAGCCTTCCCAGACCATCCTCTGTAAAGCCGAACTTTCTTGTTACTACTGACCAAGTACTACTCCAGCCTGAGCTTCCTGGCTCTTACTGCCAAATGACATTACTGATCAGAGGCAAAATGATGTTATGAGGATAGGGTGGTGTACTATCACCCTTACATCACTATCCAAGATGGATGCACATGCAGAATTAATGCAGGGACCTGTCATCAACAGGTAGAAACTACACTTTGTTTCGTTCATTACATGACCTTTCTGACTCATCTTGTTATAGAAGTAGAACTCAGAATAGTTCATTCTCTACCATCAGCACACTGTATTAGACCCAAGGACGTCAGAACCTAACATATAAACTGAAAATATGATTTAAGTATAGATGCTACAAATTAGCACATAGACTTAATACCTGAGAAAAAATATTCAGATGTGAATCTGAAAGACGCCATACATGTCTACAGAAACACAAAGCATAGCCTTGGAGAAAGTAAACGTTTTTGGAGATTTGCTGACCGTAACCTTTAGATTACAGACATACAGGTCACATGGCTATGGAAGGGCTAGCTCCCCTCACTAGAAATGGAAGGCCCAAGCCAAGCATCTTCAGTTGTTTTGTTTGTTTGTTTTCACTACCAGCCTTTTAATCAGGCATGCTGTTTACTGAGGTGATGGACTCCATCAGGAGGAATAGACTTCAGGGCACTGGATGCGAGCTGGGTGTCTTCCTGTAGCGAGCATGACAGCTCCTGGCCGCAGTTCACAAAGCCTTCTCCTAGGAAGGGCTCCCTCCCTACTTTTCCACTGATTTCTCTCATGAGCCTTTCACAGTAACTGCTGTGAATCCTTAAGAATGGGTGTGTTTACAAATTGTCTACAGAGGGAGCCAGGCTGTAAGAGCAGCAGGATAAAAGGAAGGCAAATAAGCAGGTGCCAGCAACCAAAACAAGATTTTTGGTGAAGGTCAGAGGTTGTGAAAGCCAAGTATTGCCTGGAGCAACAGTTGTGAAACCATATTCAACTTTCTGATCTGAAGCTTTCTATGTGGGTATTGGTTACAAGGTATAAGGGCCTGATTTAAGTTTCTTCTTTTTTGGGAGGGTCTACTTCCCAATATGTGGGTGAAAAACTACCCTAGTAGGCCTGGGCTATGCTCCTTGGCAGTGTTTAAGCATGTGAAGCAAAGCAATGAGGCTAAGTTCTAGTCCACCCAGTTTAGCAATGGATTTCTGCTCCAATCAGTTCTATAATCCAGGCCCCTACAAGACTTCATTTGAACCCAGAGTTCTAAAGTTTGGCTGTTTACTTTGGAAGCTACCTTGTACTCCCTGTCAGTCATGGAACTTTCAGTACCAACCACAGCTACGATGCATTTCTATCTAATCCATCCTAGTCATCCCCAATGGGATTGCCAATGGTGATGATCTATGAACTTGGGTCAGACAGGAACAACTAATGTCCAATATGACCAGCTTGGAAGGAGCAAACACATAGTAAAGAATGGTTTTGTCAACAAGTTTTTAACATATCGTGAATAAAATGGTTAATAAAAAGCAGGCACAATGGCTTTATAAGGCTTCCATGAATTTGCTCTAGTTTTACAACATTCCAAATGGAAATTGTTTATTTTCATATTTTTTAAGGTTGGTAATCACTTGCATAGTAAAA